>NW_019154171.1:1042300-1183436 GCF_002288905.1 Enhydra lutris kenyoni | reverse complement strand
GTTGAAAATAGAACTACCCTATGACCCAGCAATTGCACTGCTGGGTATTTATCCTAAAGATATAAACGTAGTGATTCGAAGGGGCACGTGCACCCGAATGTTTATAGCAGCAATGTCTACAATAGCCAAACTATGGAAAGAACCTAGATGTGCATCAACAGATGAATGGATAAAGAAGAAGTGGTATATATACACAATGGAATACTATGCAGCCATCAAAAGAAATGAAATCTTGCCATTTGCGACGACGTGGATGGAACTAGAGGGTATCATGCTTAGCGAAATAAGTCAATCGGAGAAAGACAACTATCATATGATCTCCCTGATATGAGGGAGAGAAGATGCAACATGGGGGGTTAAGGGGTAGGAGAAGAGTAAATGAAACAAGATGGGATTGGGAGGGAGACAAACCATAAGTGACTCTTAATCTACAAAACAAACTGAGGGTTGATGGGGGAGGGGGGTTGGGGGGGTGGGGTTATGGACATTGGGGAGGGTATGTGCTATGGTGAGTGATGTGAAATGTGTAAACCTGGCGATTCACAGACCTGTACCCCTGGGGATAAAAATATATTATATGTTTAAAAAATAATAATAAAATTTAAATTAAAAACAAAAACAAAAACAAAACCACTTTAAGGATGACATAGAGAGAAGCTGGATGGAGCTAGATCAGCCCTAGATCAGGCCACTGCATAAGACCAGGGTGGCTTTGTTGTGTACAGGCACATGAAAGATAAACCAACTTCTAATTTGTTTAATCTCTGAAATTTGGGGGCTCTGTTATAAGCAAATTAATCCAGTTTAATCTATCTATAGTATAGAAACCAGTAAGTAAAAGAAACTTCACAATACACAGGGTCAAGTTTGATTTTGTTGTTGTTGTTATTGTTGTTGTTTTACATGAATATTCGGGAAAAGCAAACACCCTTTACTATTTAATGAAAAACCACATTATAAAGGATTACTGAAGTTAACATTTTGGTAGTATTCACTAGGTCTTTGTGAGGTTAATTTTTGTCCGGGTATGATGTAAGTATCAGATTTTCTTTTAATTCTCAATGAGGAGCCAGCTGTCCCAGCACATGTGCTGAATGTCAGTGTGTAATGGTAGCTCTGCCTTGTTGCTGGTTGGCATTATCCATAGGCCTCCTTTGGGCTTTCCACTGTATTCCTTTGGTCTGTATTACTATCTCTGTACTGATACTATACTGATTTAGTATTCTGTAATTTTTCATTTTGAAATTATTATAGATTAACAGGAAGTTGCCAAAATAGTACAGAAAGGTCTGGGTACCATTTACCCCATTTCTTCAGGGTAACGCCTTACATAATTATAGGACAGTCTCAAAACCAAGACATTGACATTGGAACAATCCACAGACCTTCTTCAGATTTCTTTAGTTTCATGTGCACTCATTTTTGTGTATGTGCTTCTATACACATTTAGTCACATGTGTAATTTGTGTAACTACCACAGTTTCCTTGTGCCAGTTTTCTGTAACCACACTTTCCCCTCCATCCTTAACCCCCAACAGCCACTAATCTGTTCTCTATGTATAAAATGCAATGTCTCTCCCCTTATTTACATGACCTCTGGTCTCTTTCATTATCATTTCACAATTTTTAATACACACAATCCTGTCTATTTTTGCCAGATTTCATTTACTTTGGAGCAACTTCAAGTGGTAATGTGTTGTTAATTTTTTATTAGTATATAGAAATACCCTTAAATTTTTTTGTAGATCTTAAATCCTTTAAACTTGTTAAACTCACTTAGTTGTTCAAGGAGGGTTTTGGGGTTTTTTAGCTGTTTCTTTTTTGTAGATTATTTGGGGTTTTCTGCATAGATGATCGTGTCATTTATAAACAAGGACAGTTTAACTTCTTCCTGTCCATTCTATATGAACTTTATACAGAAATTCTTTTCTTTTTTATTTTTCTTGACTTATGTCATTGCCTACAACTTTCAATGCTATGTTGAATATGAGGAACAAAAGCAGACATTCTTGCTTTGTTCTTGTTTTTAAAATAAATTCATTCAGTCTTTCACCATTAAGTTTAATGTAAGACTTTTGTTGATGTTTTCTATGAACTTAAGGAGGTTCTCCTCTGTTACCACTTTGTTGAGATATTTTATCATGCATGGTTGTGGTATATCATATGCTCTTTTGCACCAATTGATGCGATCATATCATTTCTTTTTTAGACTGCTGTAGTGAACAATGTTGAATAATTTTGAATATTGGGCCAGCTTAAAATTTTTTTTTTATTTCTTTTCAGTGCTCCAGAATTCATTATTTATGTACCACACCCAGTGCTCTGTACAATACGTGCCCTCCATAATACCCACCACCAGGCTTACCAACCTGCCACCCCCCATCCCCTCAAAACCCGGTTTGTTTCTAAGAGTCCACAGTCTCTCATGGTTCATCTGCCCCTCCAATTTCTTTGTGGTATCTCAATATGGTTTTGATTTGAATCTCCCTGATGGCTAGTGGTGATGCACATTTTTTATGTGTCTGTTAGCCATTTATATGTCTTCTTTGGAGAAGTGTGTGCTCATATCTTCTGCCGATTTTTTGATGTGATTATCTGTTTTGTGTGTGTTGACTTTGAGGAGTTCTTTCTAGATCTTGGATATCAGCCCTTTGTCTATACTGTCATTTGCGAATATCTTCTCCCATTCCGTAGGTTGCCTCTTTGTTTTGTTGACTGTTTCCTCTGCTGTGCAGAAGCTTTTGATCTTGATGAAGTCCCAAAAGTTCATTTTCATTTTTGTTTCCTTTGCCTTTGGAGACATATCTTGAAAGAAGTTGCTATGGCCAATGTCAAAGAGATTACCGCCTGTGTTCTCCTCTAGGATTCTGATGGATTCCTGCCTCACGTTGAGGTCTTTTATCCATTTCGAGTTTATCTTTGTGTATGGTGTAAGAGAAGGGTCGAGTTTCATTCTTATACACATAGCTGTCCAATTTTCCCAGCACCATTTATTAAAGAAACAGTCTTTTTTCCACTGTATATTTTTTCTTGCTTTGTCGAAGATTATTTGACCATAAAGTTGAAGGTCCATATCTGGGTTCTCTACTCTGTTCCACTGGTCTATGTATCTGTTTTTGTGCCAGTCCCATGCTGTCTTGGTGATCACAGCTTTGTAGTAAAGCTTGAAATCAGGCAATGTGATGCTGTCAGTTTTGTTTTCTTTTTCAACATTTCCTTAGCAATTTGGGGTCTCTTCTGATTCCATACAAATTTTAGGATTGTTTGCTCTGGTTCTTTGAAAAATGCCTGTGGAATTTTGATTGGAATGGCACTGAAAGTATAGATGGCTCTAGGCAGTATAAACATTTTAACAATGTTTGTTCTTCCAATCCATGAGCATGGAATGCTCTTCCACCTTTTTGTGTCTTCTTCAATTTATTTCATGAGTGTTCTGTAGTTACTTGAGTACAGAGCCTTTACCTCTTTGGTTAGGTTTATTCCCAGGTATCTTATGGTTCTTGGTGCTATAGTAAGTGGAATTGATTCCCTAATTTCCCTTTCTGTGTTTTCATTGTTAGTGTATAAGAAAGCAACTGATTCCTGTACATTGATTTTGTATCCTGCCACATTACTGAATCGCTGTATGAGTTCTAGTAGTTTGGGGATGGAGTCTTTTGGGTTTTCCATATAAAGTATCATGTCATCTACGAAGAGAGAGAGTTTGACTTCTTCATTGCCAATTTGGATACATTTTATTTCTCTTTGTTATCTGATTGCTGTTGCTAGCACTTCTAATAATATGTTGAACAAGAGTGGTGAAAGTGGTCATCCTTTTTGTGTTCCTTATCTCAAAAGGAAGGCTGTCAGCTTTTCCCTATTGAGGATGCTATTTGCTGTGGGTTTTTCATAGATAGATTTTTATGAAGTTGAGGAATGTTCCCTCTATCCCTATACTCTGAAGCGTTTTAATCAGGAATGGATGCTGTATCTTGTCAAATGTTTTTCTGCATCGATTGAGAGGACCATGTGGTTTTTCTTTCTTCTCTTATTGATTTGTTCTATCACATTGATTGATTTGTGAATGTTGAACATCCCATGGATAAATCACACCTGGTCATGGTGGAAAATCTTTTTAATGTACTGTTGGATCCTATTAGCTAGGATCTTATTGAGAATCTTAGCATCCATATTCATCAGGGATATCTCCCAACTCATGTTACAAGGCCAGTATTAGCATAATACAAAAATCAGAAAAAGATAATGCAAGAAAAAACCCTATAGATTGATGGAAATTTAAACACAATAATCTTCAAAAAAAAAAAAAAAAGATTAGCAAATGGAATGAAATAATATAAAAAATACATACCATGACCAACTGGAGTTCATTCCTGGCATAAAAATCCTGGCCCATTTGGTACAATGTATCATTCAATGCTCTTGTGTTTTTTTTTTTTTTTTAATTATCAGATTTTTTTAAATTTATTATAAACATATAATATATTTTTATCCCCAGGGATACAGGTCTGTGAATCTCCAGGTTTACACACTTCACAGCACTCACCATCGCACATACCCTCCCCAATGTCCATAACCCCACCCCCCTTCTCCCAACCCCCCTCCCTCCAGCAACCCTCAGTTTGTTTTGTGTGATTAAGAGTCACTTATGGTTTGTTTCCCTCCCAATCCCACCTTGTTTCATTTATTCTTCCCCTACCCCCTTAATGCTCTTGTTTCTTTATTGATTTTCTGCTTAGATGATCTATCACTGAGAGTGGCCTGTTAAAATCCCCTACTATTAATGTAGTCATATCAACATGACACAAAGCAGGGGCTCAAACAGGTTTGGTATTAATTAAAGGTCTGCTCGCTATACACTTAGCCTTCTAATGTTAATGTAATGTAACATAATGTGTAGGGATTTATTGCTTCCTTATACCTTGAGCTTTCTGTTTAAGCAGAAGCACAAATGACAGTGAACACACTTGAGAGAAATTCCAAAGGAACTAGAGGGTATTATGCTTAGCAAATTTCACTCATATGTGGAATTTAAGAAACAAAACAGAATAACATAGGGAAAGGGAAGGAAAAATAAAATAAGACAAAATCAGAGAGGGAGACAAGCCATAAGAGATTCTCAACTAAAGGAAATAAACTGAAGGTTGCTGGAGGGGACTTGGGTGGGGAAATGGGATAAGCAGGGAATGGGCACTAAGGAGGGCACTTAATATAGTGAGCACTGGGTGTTATATGCAACTGATGAATCACTAAATTCTAACCCTTGGAAACTAATAATACATTATAAGTATTAATTGAATTTAGATTAAAAAATCTTAAAAAGGGGCGCCTGGGTGGCTCAGTGGGTTAAAGCCTCTGCCTTCGGCTCAGATCTTGATCCCAGGGTCATGGGATCAAGCCCTGCATCGGGCACTCTGCTCAGCAGGGATCCTCCTTCCTCTTCTCTCTATGCCTGCCTCTCTGCCTACTTGTGATCTCTGTCTGTCAAATAAATAAATAAAATCTTTAAAAAAATCTAAAACAATAAAATAAATTACAGAGGATCAATGAAGCCCGGGTTTATTACCCAGCTCCCACTGTGCATATACATACATGCATGCATGTATACATTCATGCATACATTACAAGTAGACATGCATGTGTACATATGCTACTGGGAATGAACACCTGTGTAACCCTCTTGAAAAAATCCATCACTTATGTCAGCCATTCTATTCCTAGGTACTTGTCCAAGATAAATGGAAAAATATATCCACACAAATATGGGATTTCATAGCATCTTTCTTTATAATAACCCAAAGCTGTAAAAAGAAATCCGAATATCCATTGATGAGTGAATGAATAAACGAATTGTGATATATCCTTTCACTGGAGTAGCACTTAGCAAAAAGAGAGGGAGCGAGAACAAACTATGAAGATATGTAATACCCTAGAGAGTCTTGAAATCTCTGGGCTGAGTTTTAAAAAAAGAGTACATGCTTTCTGATTTTACTTATATAAAACTCCAATGACAGAGTTTGATCAGTGGTTGTCCTCAGAGAGGGGCAAAGGGAAGCACAAATTCTAAAGGGGCAGAAGGCAGCATTGGGGATTAACGAACATATTTGTTATCTTGGCAGTGAGGACATTTTGCGGGTGTATGGACATGCCAAGACTGATTAAATGGTATACTTTACATATGTGCAGTTCATTGTACATCACAAATTCCTCAGTAAGTTTGTGAAAAAAAAAAAAACGTACACCCTGTTTATCATAGCATGTCATAGCATATCATAGAATCTCTGAGGGGAACTTGCCATGTGATGTGTTTCCGTCACAAAGAGAGGCATAACCCGAATCCTAAGACTGAATCTCTGAACAAGTGTGAAGAAGTTCCTGAATCAGGACTTAGGTGCAGTGGTGGAAGGGAGGAATGAAAGACCAGTTCACATTATCACAGCAACTGAAACTACTCCATGCACGGTCTAATTTTTTTATTTAAAAAATATATCTTATTTATTTACTTATTTATTCAACAGAGAGAGACTGGGAGAGAGAGATAACATGAGCAGGCAAACCCCAGGTAAAGGGAAAGGGAAAAGCAGGCTTCCCCCGAGCAGGGAGCCTGATGCAGTATTAAGTCCCAGGACCCTGGGATTGTGACCTGAGCCAAAGGCAGATATTTAATGACTCAGCCCCCCCAGGCACACACATTGCACAGTTTTAATGTCACAGTGAACATTCTGGATCTTGTTTGATTTTAATAGCTATTTTGGAGCTTTATTGAAATGTAAGTGACATACAACATTGTGTTAGTTTAAGGTGTACAAACAGTTGATTTGATACATGTAGCTAACACCCTGTCACATAATTATCATTTTTGTAGTGGAAGATTTCCATCCTACTCTCTAAGCAACTATCAATTATACAATACAATATTATTAACTGTAATTCCAACGTTGTACATTAGATCCACACAACTTATTCATCTTCTAACTGGAAGTTTGTAGCCTTTGAACAGCATCTGTTTGTCTACAATTTCTGTTAGTTGATCTTGGGAACTTTGAAGAATGCTTTGTTTTGAGATGAATTTAGTTCAACTTCTCTAAAGCTTCATCTGATTTCAAATCCATTTATTAAACAATATATAACGTGCAATTTTGGTGTGTCACACTGTATGTGACACTATAGAAAACTCTAGAGGAAAATAAATGAACCATATTATTTTAATGAATGACACTAAAAATATAATTATTTCACTGGGAGAAAATATTTTTATACACAATGGTTACACTTAATTTTAATGAAAGAGAAATGCTATTTCTATACTACCTTCACATAATCAAATTCTTTGTGAAAACCTGGGGAAATTAAAGTATGATCAGTATTTCCAAATGACATTTACCACATTCAACATCTTTAAATTCAAATTGCATTAAATCAAGCAAAATAGGGGCGCCTGGGTGGCTCAGTGGGTTAAGCCGCTGCCTTCGGCTCAGGTCATGATCTCAGGGTCCTGGGATCGAGCCCTGCATTGGGCTCTCTGCTCAGCAGGAGCCTGCTTCCTCCTCTCTCTCTGCCTGCCTCTCTGCCTGCTTGTGATCTCTCTCTGTCAAATAAATAAATAAAATCTTTAAAAAAAAAAAATCAAGCAAAATAGCTCATGTCCAACATAATGTTCTTTTGTCTTCTACAAAAATCCATAAATGAGAGTGACAACAATTTTATTTGTAAAATGTGTGTCTCTATGGGTCATATGCTTAGCACATTACTTGTCAGTCATGCTTTAAAGCCATATAATCTTTTTCTGATCAAAAAGTAACATATGGAGGAGGAGTCAAGATGGCGGAGAAGTAGCAGGCTGAGACTACTTCTGATAGCAGGAGATCAGCTAGATAGCTTATCTAAAGATTGCAAACACCCACAAATCCAACAGGAGATTGAAGAGAAGAAGAACAGCAATTCTAGAAAAATAAAATCAACCACTTTCTGAAAGGTAGGGCTGGCAGAGAAGTGAATCCAAAGCCAAGGGAAGATAGACTGCAGGGGGGAGGGGCCGCCTCCCGGCAAGCGGGGGAGCAACAGAGCACAAAATCAGGACTTTTAAAAGTCTGTTCCACTGAGGGACATCGCTCCAGAGGCTAAACCGGGATGAAGCCCACGCGGGGTCAGCGTGGCCTCAGGTCCCGCAGGGTCACAGAAGGATCCGGGGTGCCTGAGTGTCACAGAGCTTGCAGGTATTAGAACAGGGAAGCCGGCTACAGAGTTGAGGAGTGAACTCACAGCTCGGGGTTACCTTGAACAGGTCACAGGCTCGGTGAGCTTGGAGCACGGCCGGAGGCCAGGCAGACGGGAATAAATGGGCACTGTTCTCTGAGGGCGCACTGAGGAGTGGGGCACTGAGCTCTTGGCTCCTCCGGGCCAGAGACCAGGAGGCCACCATTTTCATTCCCATCCTCCGGAACTCTACAGAAAGAAGCACTCAGGGAACAAAAGCTCCCGAAAGCAAACCCGAGCTGATTACTCAGCCCGGCCCCTGGTAAGGGTGGTGCAATTCTGCCAGGGGCAAAGACACTTGAGAATCACTACAAAAGTCCCCTCCCCCAGAAGATCAACAAGAAATCCAGCCAGGACCAAGATCACTTACCAAGAAGTGCAGTTTCAATACCAAGGAGAGCAGCGGAATTCCAGAAGAGGAGAAAGCAAAGCACGGAACTCATGGCTTTCTCCCCATGATTCTTTAGTCTTGCAGTTAATTTAATTTTTTTTTCTTTTTCAATTTTTTTCTCTCTTCTTCTGCTAAATCTTTTTAAACTTTTACCCTTTTCTTTTTTTTTAACGTTTTTAAACTAGTTTATATATATATTTCTTTTTTATATTTTTTCTTTATTCATTTTCTTTTTTTAATTGTTTCTTTTTTTTTCTTTCTTTCTGAACCTCTTTTTATCCCCTTTCTCCCCCCTCACGATTTGGGATCTCTTCTGATTTGGTTAAAGCATATTTTCCTGGGGTCTTTGCCACACTTTTAGTATTTTACTTGCTACTTCATATACTCTTATGTGGACAAAATGACAAGGCGGAAAAATTCACAACAAAAAAGAAGAACAAAGGCAGTACTGAAGGCTAGGGACCTAGTCAATACGGACATTGGTAATATGTCAGATCTAGAGTTCAGAATGACGATTCTCAAGGTTCTACCCAGGCTTAAAAAAGGCATGGAAGATATTAGAGGAACCCTCTCAGGAGATATAAAAGCCCTTTCTGGAGAAATTAAAGAACTAAAATCTAACCAAGTTGAAGTCAAAAAAGCTATTAATGAGGTGCAATCAAAAATGGAGGCTCTGACTGCTAGGATAAATGAGGCAGAAGAAAGAATTAGCGATATAGAAGACCAAATGATGGAGAATAAAGAAGTTGAGCAAAAGAAGAACAAACAGCTACTGGACCATGAGGACAGAATTCGAGAGATAAGTGACACCATAAGACAAAACAACATTAGAATAATTGGGATTCCAGAAGAAGAATAAAGAGAGAAGGGAGCAGAAGGTATATTGCAGAGAATTATTGGAAAGACCTTCCCCAATATGGCAAAGGGAATAAGCATAAAAATCCAGGAGGTGCAGAGAACCCCCCTCAAAATCAACAAGAATAGGTCCACACCCCATCACATAATAGTAAAATTTACAAGTCTTAGTGACAAAGAGAAAATCCTGAAAACAGCCTGGGAAAAGAAGTCTGTAACATACAATGGTAAAAATAATAGACTGGCAGCAGACTTATCCACAGAGACCTGGCAGGCCAGAGGGAGCTGGCATGATATATTCAGAGCACTAAACGAGAAAAACATGCAGCCAAGAATACTATATCCAGCTAGGCTATCATTGAAAATAGAAGGAGAGATAAAAAGCTTCCAGGACAAACAAAAACTGAAAGAATTTGCAAACACCAAACCTTCTTTACAGGAAATATTGAAAGGGGTCCTCTAAGCAAAGAGAGAGCCTAAATGTAGTAGATCAGAAAGGAACAGAGACAATATACAATAACAGTCACCTTACAGGCAATACAATGGCACTAAATTCATATCTCTCAAGAGTTACCCTGAATGTTAATGGGCTAAATGCCCCAATCAGAAGACACAGGGTATCAGAATGGATAAAAAAAACAAAACCCATCTATATGTTGCCTACAAGAAACTCATTTTAGACCCGAAGTCATCTCCAGATTTAAAGTGAGGGGGTGGAAAAGAATTTACCATGCTAATGGACATCAGAAGAAAGCAGGAGTGGCAATCCTTATATCAGATCAATTAGATTTTAAGCCAAAGACTATAATAAGAGATGAGGAAGGACACTACATCATACTCAAAGGATCTGTCCAACAAGAAGATCTAACAATTTTAAATATCTATGCCCCTAACGTGGGAGCAGCCAACTATATAAACCAATTAATAACAAAATCAAAGGAACACATCAACAGTAATGCAATAATAGTAGGGGACTTTAACACTCCCCTCACTGAAATGGACAGATCGTCCAAGCAAAAGATCAACAAGGAAATCAAGGCCTTAAATGACACACTGGACCAGATGGACATCACAGATATATTCAGAACATTTCATCCCAAAGCAACAGAATACACATTCTTCTCTAGTGCACATGGAACATTCTCCAGAATAGATCATATCCTGGGTCCTAAATCAGGTCTCAACCAGCATCAAAAGATTGGGATCATTCCCGGCATACTTTCAGACAACAATACTCTGAAGCTAGAACTCAATCACAAGAGGAAATTTGGAAAGAAGCCATATACATGGAGACTAAACAGCATCCTTCTAAAGAATGAATGGGTCAACCAGGAAATTAAAGAAGAATTGAAAAAATTCATGGAAACAAATGATAATGAAAACACAACAGTTCAAAATCTGTGGGACACAACAAAGGCAGTCCTGAGAGGAAAATATATAGCGGTACAAGCCTTTCTCAAGAAACAAGAAAGGTCTCAGGTACACAACCTAACCCTACACCTAAAGGAGCTGGAGAAAGAACAAGAAAGAAACCCTAAACCCAGCAGGAGAAGAGAAATCATAAAAATCAGAGCAGAAATCAATGAAATAGAAACCAAAAAAACAATAGAACAAATCAACGAAACTAGGAGCTGGTTCTTTGAAAGAATTAAGAAGATTGATAAACCCCTGGCCAGACTTATCAAAAAGAAAAGTGAAAGGACCCAAATAAATAAAATCATGAATGAACGAGGAGAGATCACAACGAACACCAAAGAAATATAGACAATTATAAGAACATACTATGAGCAACTCTACGCCAATAAATTTGACAATCTGGGAGAAATGGATGCATTCCTAGAGACATATAAACTACCACAACTGAACCAGGAAGAAATAGAAAGCCTGAACAGACCCATAACCAGTAAGGAGATTGAAACAGTTCATCACAAATCTCCAAACAAACAAAAGCCCAGGGCCAGATGGCTTCCCAGGGGAATTCTACCAAACATTTAAAGAAGAACTCATTCCTATTCTCCTGAAACTGTTCCAAAAAATAGAAATGGAAGGACAACTTCCAAACTCATTTTATGAGGCCAGCATCACCTTGATCCCAAAACCAGACAAGGATCCCATCAAAAAAGTCAATTACAGACCAATATCCTTGATGAACACAGATGCGAAAATTCTCACCAAAATACTAGCCAATAGGATTCAACAGTACATTAAAAGGATTATTCACCACGACCAAGTGGGATTTATTCCAGGGCTGCAAGGTTGGTTCAACATCTGCAAATCAATCAATATGATACAACACATTAATAAAAGAAAGAACAAGAACCATATGATACTCTCAATAGATGCTGAAAAAGCATTTGACAAAGTACAGCATCCCTTCCTGATCAAAACTCTTCAAAGTGTAGGGATAGAGGGCACATAACTCAATATTATCAAAGCCATCTATGAAAAACCCACCGCAAATATCATTCTCAATGGAGAAAAACTGAAAGCTTTTCCGCTAAGGTCAGGAACATGGCAGGGATGTCCATTATCACCACTGCTATTCAACATAGTACTAGAAGTCCTAGCCTCAGCAATCAGACAACAGAAGGAAATTAAAGGCATCCAAATCAGCAAGGAAGAAGTCAAACTATCAATCTTCGCAGATGATATGATACTATATGTGGAAAACCCAAAAGACTCCACTCCAAAACTGCTAGAACTTGTACAGGAATTCAGTAGTCAGGATATAAAATCAATGCACAGAAATCAGTTGCATTTCTCTACACCAACAAGACAGAAGAAAGAGAAATTAAGGAGTCAATCCCATTTATAATTGCACCCAAAACTATAAGATTCCTAGGAATAAATCTAACCAAGGAGGCTAAGAATCTATATTCAGAAAACTATAAAGTACTCATGAAAGAAATTGTGGAAGACACAAAGAAATGGAAAAATGTTTCATGCTCCTGGATTGGAAGAGTAAATATTGTGAAAATGTCTATGCTCCCTAAAGCAATCTACACGTTTAATGCAATTCCTATCAAAATATTGTCCATTTTTTTCAAAGAAATGGAACAAATAATCCTAAAATTTATATGGAACCAGAAAAGACCTCAAATAGCCAAAAGAATATTGAAATAGAAAGCCAAAGTTGGTGTCATCTTCAAGACATCATGGTACTGGCACAAAAACAGACACATAGATCAATGGAACAGAAGAGAGAGCCCAGAAATAGACCCTCAACTCTATGGTCAACTCATCTTTGACAAAGCAGGAAAGAATGTCCAATGGGAAAAAGACAGCCTCTTCAATAAATGGTGTGGGAAAATTGGACAGCCACATGCAGAAAAATGAAATTGGACCATTTCCTTACACCACACACGAAAATAGACTCAAAATGGATGAAGGACCTCAATGTGAGAAAGGAATCCATCAAAATCCTTGAGGAGAACACAGGCAGCAACCTCTTTGACCTCAGCCGCAGCAACATCTTTCTAGGAACATCGCCAAAGACAAGGGAAGCAAGGGCAAAAATGAACTATTGGGATTTTATCAAGATCAAAAGCTTTTGCACAGCAAAGGAAACAGTTAACAAAACCAAAAGACAACTGACAGAATGGGAGAAGATATTTGCAAACGACATATCAGATAAAGGGCTAGTGTCCAAAATCTATAAAGAACTTAGGAAACTCAACACCCAAAGAACAAATAATCCAATCAAGAAATGGGCAGAAGACATGAACAGACATTTCTGCAAAGAAGACATCCCGATGGCCAACAGACACATGAAAAAGTGCTCCATATCACTCGGCCTCAGGGAAATACAAATCAAAACCACAATGAGATACCACCTCACACCAGTCAGAATGGCTAAAATTAACAAGTCAGGAAATGACAGATGCTGGCGAGGATGCGGAGAAAGGGGAACCCTCCTACACTGTTGGTGGGAATGCAAGCTGGTGCAACCACTCTGGAAAACAGCATGGAGGTTTCTCAAAATGTTGAAAATAGAACTACCCTATGACCCAGCAATTGCACTGCTCGGTATTTACCCTAAGGATACAAACGTAGTGATCTGAAGGGGCACGTGCACCCGAATGTTCATAGCAGCAATGTCTACAATAGCCAAACTATGGAAAGAACCTAGATGTGCATCAACAGATGAATGGATAAAGAAGAAGTGGTATATATACACAATGGAATGCTATGCAGCCATCAAAAGAAATGAAATCTTGCCATTTGCGACAACGTGGATGGAACTAGAGGGTATCATGCTTAGAGAAATAAGTCAATCAGAGAAACAACTATCATATAATCTCCCTGATATGAGGAAGTGGAGATGCAACATGGGGGGTTAAGGGGGTAGGAGAAGAATAAATGAAAAAAGATGGGATTGGGAGGGAGACAAACCATAAGTGACTCTTAATCTCACAAAACAAACTGAGGGTGGCTGGGGGGAGGGGGATTGGGAGAAGGAGGGTGGGGTTATGGACATTGGGGAGGGTATGTGCTATGGTGAGTGCTGTGAAGTGTGTAAACCTGGCAATTCACAGACCTGTACCCCTGGGGATAAAAATATATGTTTATAAAAAATAAAAATAAAAATAATGGAAAAAAAGTAATATATGTTCTTTACAGGAAATTAGGAAATTCTTTTAAAAATGACAAAAACAAGAAAGAAAACCCATAGTTTAAACATCTATTTTTACTTTTTATTATGTTTAGTTACCCAGCATATAGTACCTCATAAGTTTTTGTTGTAGTGTCCAATGATTCATTACTTGTATATAAAACCCAGTGCTCATTACCACATGTCCCCTCCTTAACCCATCACCCAGTTACCCAATCCCCACTCCCTTCCATACTGTAACCCTCAGTTTGGTGTCCAGAGTCCAGAGTCTGTCATAGTTTGTCTCCCTGTATGATTTCTTAACAGTCGGTTTTCCCTCCCTTCCCCTGTGGTCCTCCATGCTATTCCTTCTGTCCCACACATGAATGAAACCATATAGTAATTATCTTTCTCTGCTTGACTTATTTCACTTAGCATAATTCCCTCCAATTCCATCCATGTCAATGCAAAGGGTATTCATCCTTTCTGATGGCTGAATAATACCCCATTGTATTTATGAACCACACCTTCTTTATCCATTCAGCTGTTGATGGGCATCTCAGCTCCTTCCACAGTTTGGCTATTGTGAACACTGCTGCTATAAACATTGGGGTGGATGTGCCCCTTCTTTTCACTATGTCTGTATCTTTGGGGTAAATATCTAGCAGTGCAATTGCTGGGTCATAAGGTGGCTCTATTTTTAATGTCTTGAGGAATCTCTATACTGTTTTCCAAAGTAGCTATACCACCTTGCATTCTCAAAAACAGTGTAAGAGGGTTCCCCTTTTGCCACATTCTCACCAACGCTTGTTGTTTCCTGTCTTGTTTTTCCATTCTAACTGGTATAAGTTGGTATCTCGTTGTGGTTTGGATTTGTATTGCCTTGATGGCTAGTGATCTTGAACATTATTTCATGTGTCTGTTAGCCATTTGTATGTCTTCTTTGCAGAAGTGTCTGTTTATGTCTTCTGCCCATTTATTGATTGGATTAATTGGGTTTTTTGGTGTTGAGTTTGGGAAGCTCTTTATAAATCTTGGATACCAGTCCTTTATCTATAATGTCATTTGCGAATATCTTCTCCTAGTCTGTGGGTTGTCTCTTAGATTGTTGACTGTTTCCTTTGCTGTGTAAAAGTTTTTAACTTGATGAAGTCCCAAAAGTTCATTTTTGCTTTTGTTTCTCTTGCCTTTATAGATATGTCTTGAAAGAAGTAGTGGTGGCCAATGTCAAGCAGGTTACTACCTATGTTCTTCTCTACAATTTTGATGAATTCCTATCTCACATTGAGGTGTTTCATACATTTTGAGTTTATCTTTGAGTATGGTATAAGAGAACATCAGTTTCTCTGAGAGAAACTGAGGTCGAGTTTCATTCTTCTGTGTGTAGCTGTCCAATATTCCCCACACTATTTATAGAAGAGACTGTCTTTTTTCCATTTGATGTTCTATCCTGAATTGTTGAAGATTAGTTAACCATAGAGTTGAGGGTCCATTTGGGGGTCTCTATTCTGCTCCACTGATCTATGTGTCTGTGTTTGTACCAATACCATGCTGTCTTAATGATCACAGATGTGTAATATAACTTGAGGTCAAGCATTGTGATGCCCCCAGCTTTGGTTTTCTTTTCCAACAATCCCCTGCCACTCTGGGTCTTTTCTGGTTCCATACAAATTTTAAGATTGTTTGTTCCAGCTCTGTGAAAAATGTCAATGGTATTTTGATAGGGATTGCTTTGAAAGTGTAGATTGCTCTGGGCAGCATATATATTTTTACAATATCTATTCTTCCAATCCATACATATGGAATGTTCTTCCATTTCTTTGTGTCTTCCTCAATTTCTTTCATAAATTTTCTCTAGTTTCTATATCATAGCTCTTTTGCCTCTTTGGTTAGTTTTAGTCCTAGGTATCTTAAGGTTTTTGGTGCTATTGTAAATGGAATTGATTCCTTAATTTCTCTTTCTTCAGTCACATTGTCGGTGTATAGAAATACAACTGATTCCTGTGCATTGATTTTGTAGTCTGCCATGTTGCTGAAATGCTGTATGTGTTCTGTGTCGTGGCCGGCGCGACAAATTGACCAGGAACGTGAGGGTAAGAGGATGGTGAAAAGAAATTAAGAGACAAAGAGATGGGGACTGGAGGAGCACTGAGGAGGATGTCCAACAGTGCTGATTTTATTCCACATCCTACAAGCATTTATAAGGCAGACCACAATAGAAGGAGTAATACATCAGTATCTAGTCAGATAACCACAAGTTCCTATAACAAGTTTACATTAACTACAAACAAATCTCGTGATGCCAGGTAGTCACAGCTAATGCCATTACTTACTATTGATACAAGAAGTTACAATCAACCTTTCTGTAGGGAGAATGTGTGGGAAGTCACATAGGCGAGTTCACGACACATAGCATAGACCCTTTCTCAGTGTTACTCAACTTTCCTGTCCTTAACCCCTTATCAAGGCGTCTGGACTTTAAAGGAGACACAAGTCAGGGCCTAGTTTGATCCACAACTCCAACCATGCCGTAGCCTCCAACAGTTCTGGTAATGTGGAGGTGGAGTCTTTTGAGCTTTATACATAGAGTATCATGTCATCTGCAAAGAGAGAGAGTTTGACTTCTTCTTTGCCAATTTGAATGTTTTTATTGCTTTTTGTCTGATTACTGAGACTAGGACATCTAGTACTGTGTTCAACAAAAGTGATAAGAGTGGGCATCCTGATCGTGTTCCTGACCTTAAGGGAAAAGTTTTCAGTTTTTCCCCATTGAGAATGATATTTGCTGTGGGCTTTTTGTAGATGGCTTTTATGATATTGAGGTATGTGCCCTTTATCCCTACACTGCAGAGAGTTTAAATCAAGAAAGGATGCTACACTTTGCCAAATGCATTTTCTGCATCAGTTGAAAGGATCATATAGTTCTTGTCCTTTCTTTTATTAGTGTGATGTAACACACTGATTGATTTGTAAATATTGAACCACACTTACTGCCTAGGAATAAATCCCACTTGCTTGTGTTGAATAATCCTTTTAATGTACTGTTGGATCTGATTGACTCATACCTTGATGACAATTTTTGCATCCATGTTCAACAAGGATATAGGTCGGCAATTCTCCCTTTTGATGGGGTCTTTGTCTGTTTTTTCTCTCAAGGTAATGCTGGCCTCATAGAAAGAATTTGGAAGTTTTCCTCTCCTTTCTATTTTTTTGAAACATCTTCAGAAAAATAGATATCAATTTTTTTAATTTCCAATCATTATATTTATTTCTAACAACATCCACCTGAATTAGATATAAGGAAACCAGAAGTTTTAGGTTGATTATATTTTTTACAATTACGTAACAAATTTTTAAAAAGTTGTGCACTTTCTTGAATCATATGTAAATGGACTCATGCAGTATGTACTCTTAATTTTTGTATGATTACTTCAGAAAATTTTGCATTTTAAACCTGTTTATTTATTGTATATCATTGTATTTCAATGAATTACTTAAAAGAAAAAATCTATTATAGCTTATTGATGAATTCAGCAGGGATATGAAGTCAATATACAAACATTGGTCACCACACTGTACACTAATAAGAAACTCTCAGAAAGAGAAATTAAGAAAAGAATCCAATTTATAACTGCATCAACAAGAACATATGAGCACTGGGTGATGTACTTCACTAATGTATCATTGAACATTATATAAAAAACTAATGATGATATATTGGCTAATTGAATTAATTAATTAATTTATTTATTTATATTTTTAATAATTTTTTAATTTATTTTCAGCATAACAGTATTCATTGTTTTTGTACCACACCCAGTGCTCCATGTAATCCATGCCCTCTCTAATACCCACCACCTGGTTCCCGCAACCTCCCACCCCCCCACCTCTTCACACCCTTCAGATTGTTTTTCAGAGTCCATAGTCTCTCATTGTTCACCTCCCCTTCCAATTTCCCCCAACTCCCTTCTCCTAACTCCCCATGTCCTCCATGCTATTTGTTATGCTCCACAAATAAGTGAAACCATATGATAATTGACTCTCTCTGCTTGACTTATTTCACTCAGCATAATCTCTTCCAGTCCCGTCCATGTTGCTACAAGTTAGGTATTCATCCTTTCTGATGGAGGCATAATACTCCATAGTGTATATAGCAGCAATGGCCATGGTTGCCAAACTGTGGAAAGAACCAAGATACCCTTCAACAGACGAATGGATAAGGAGGATGTGGTCGATATCAATTCTTTAAATGTTTGGTAGAATTCCCCCAGAAACCCATCCGGCCCTAGATTCTTCTTTTTTGGGAGATTTTTTAAATTATTATTTCAATTTCCTTGATGGTTATAGGTCTGTTTTAGGTTTTCTATTTCTTCCTGTTTCAGTATTGTTTTTTGTACATTACCAGGAATGCATCCATTTCTACCAGATGGCCTAATTTGTTGGCATATAGCTGCCCATAATATTTTCTTATAATCCTTTGTATTTCCTTGGTATTGGTCATGATCTCTCTTCTTTCACTCATGATTTTATTAATTTGGGCCTTTTCTTTTTGATAAGTATGACTAGGGGGTTATCAATACTATTAATTTTTTTAAAGAACCAGTTCTTAGTTTTATTGATCTCTTCTATTGTTCTTTTGGTTTCTATTTCATTGATTTCTGCTCTAATCTTTATTATTTTTCCTCTCCTGCTTGGCTTAGGTTTTACTTGCTGTTCTTTCTCCAGTTCCTTTAGGTCTAAGGTTAGCCTGTGCATTTTGTATTTTTCTAATTTTATAAGAAAGGCTTGGATGGCTACATATTTCCCCCTTATGACCTCCTTTGCAGTATCCCACAGGTTTTGAACTGATGTGTTTTCATTCTCATTAGTTTCATGAATTGTTTAAGTTCTTCTTTAATATTCTGGTTGACCCAGTCATTCTTAAGCAGGATGTTCTTTAACTTCCAAGTGTTTGAATTCCTTCCAAATTTTTTCTTGTGATTAAGTACCAGTTTCAAAGCATTGTGCTCTGATAATATGCAGGGAATAATTTCGATCTTTTGGTATCAGTTGAGACCTTATTTGTGACCCAGCATGTGGTCTATTCTGGAAAAAGTTCCATATACACTCAAGAAGAATGAGTATTCTGTTGTCTCCGGGTGGAATCTCTGTATATATCTACAAGGTCCCTCTGGTCCAATGTGTCATTCAAAGCTCTTGTTTCTTTGTTGATCTTCTGCTTAGATGATCTGTCCATTGCTGAGAGTGGAGTGTTGAGGTGTCCTACTCTTAATGTATTATTATCAATATGATTCTTTATTTTGGTTAAGAGTTGGCTAATGTAGTTGGCTGCTCCCATGTTGGGGGCATAGATATTTACAGTTGTTAGAGTTTTCTTTTTGGATAGACCATTTAAGTATGATATAGTGTCTCTCCACATCTCTTACTACAGACTTTAGCTTAAAATATAAATTATCTTATATGAGAATAGCTATCCCAACTTTCTTTTGAGGTCTGTTGTCATGATAAATTGTTCTCCATCCCCTCATTTTCAATGTGGAGGTGACTCTATATTCAAAATAAGTCTCTTGTAGACAGCATATTGATAGGTCTTGTCTTTTTATCTAATCTGCAACCCTGTGCCAATTCATAGGAGCATTTAGGCCATTCACATTGAGGGTAACTATTGACTGATATGAATTTAGTGCCATTATATTGCCTGTAAAGTCTCGTTTCTATAGATTGTCTCTGTAAATTTCTAATCTATATTACTCTTGGGATCTTTCTTCTTTTATTGAATCCCCCTTAATATTTCTTGTAGGGCTGGCTTGGAGCACACATATACTTTCAGTTTCTGCTGGTTCTGGAAGCTCTTTATCTTTCCAACCATTCTGAATCACAGCTTTTCTGGATAAACTATTTTTCACTGCATGTTCTTCTCATTTAGTCCACTGAATGTGTTTTGCCAGCCCTATCTGGTTTTCCAGATCTCTGTGGATAGGTCTGATATTATTCTGATGTCCCTCGCTCCATACATAAGAAATCTCTTCCCCCTACCTTTTCTTAGGATAGCTTCTTTGGCTCTAAGATTTGTAAGTTTCACTATTATATGCCAGGGTATTGGTCTACTTTTATTAATCTTGGGAGGGTCCTCTCTGCATCTTAGAGAGGAATGCTTATTTGCTTCCCCAAATTAAGGAAGTTCTCAGCTATGATTTGTTCAATTATACCTTCTAATCTCTCTCTCTCCACCCCCCTCAGGAATCCCAATAATTCTGATATTGGAATGTTTCATGGTGCCATTGATCTTTCTAAGTCCTGTTCTCATGGGCTTCTAGCTGTTTATCCCTATCCCCCTCAGCTTCCTTCCTTTTATCAACTTATCTTCTAGCTCACTAATTCATTCTTCTTCTTCATGTACCCTGGCTGTAGAGTATCCAGTTTAGACTGCATCTTATTGATGGCATTGTAAAGTTCAGCCTGATTAGATCTCACTTCTGCCCTTAGAGATTCTATATTGTTGCTAATGCTTTTTCTCAAGTTTAGCTATTGACTTCATAATTGTTACCCTGAAGTCTACCTCTGACATCTTGCTTATATCCATGTCCATTAGTTCTGTGGCAGAGGACATTGTCTCTCATTTTTTTTTTTTTTGTTTGTTTGTTAGGAGTTCCTCCTCCTAGGCATTCTGTTGATGGATGGTTGAAGGAATGTACAAATATCAAACATGACCCAAGCAAAATGCACATATGAAAAAATCCAAAGTGGTCAAAAGCTACCACAGATATGACATCAAAGCCAAGATGATCCAAAATAATAAAGAGAGAGAGAGAGAGAGAGAGAGAGAGAGAAAAGAGAAAAAAATGGGGTGGGGTGGGGAGAGATATTATAATCTCTCACGATGGACACAGTAGGGTGATCTGCCTATTCTTACTTAATTTTTGGTCTCTGTGTTAGAAGACTCTATATCCCAAAATTGAAAAGAAATCAGAACTTACATATATATCAAGATAAAATTGAATAGCATGAAAAATGGGCCAGTATGGGGCATAGGTCTACAGAACACATATGTGAAAAAGAAAATAAAAGTTAAGAAGCAACTTAAAACATGGAATAGGAATCTATTTCTATGAACCAATTTGAAATGGAAACAGGGTTTAAAAAAAAAAAAGAAAAGAAATTAATAGAGAAATGTAAAACTTCAGCCTGAAGTATAAGCAAGTCATGGGGGAACACCTGGAACAACCTATTTTATTTTCCCATGGTGCTGGAGTTTTACAGTCCTGTGGGAAATAACCTTAAGCCCATTCACCTTTTCTTCTAGTCTGTCTTCTGGTGGAGGGGACTGCTGCTTGGCTTCTCAGAGGTCTTTGCTTGGGTGGTGTTGTCCTCCCATCACTTGTTGAGGGATGGGCTTAATGTGAGCTTGTTAGCTGCATGGCTTTTTTTCCCTGGTGTCTTTCCACTTCTCTTTAGAGGGTTAGAGCAAATATGGTGGTGCAGTTATCTTCGGCCCACAGACACAATGACACAGTCCACACCTTCCCCCTCAGTCCGTTCACCCCACCCCTACCATCAACAGATCCTCCAGATCAATCTGTTTCCACCTCTGCCCACACCAAACTCCACAGATTCCTGCATCTTCTGGGGGAGGGGACTGTTGTGTTGATTCTCAAATGTCTTCCTCCCATGTAGCAGAGTTGCTCTACCCTTGCCAGGCTAAGTAATCTGCTCCAGTAAGCTCTATATGGCTTTTGTTCCCTGAAGGTTTTCAGCTTTAGAGGATGAGAATGAAAATTGTGGTTTCTCAATCTCTGGCCTCAGAGCTGAAAGTTTGGAGCCCTACTCCTCTGTGAGGCCTCAGAGAAAAGCAGTCAATCACTACTGTCTCCCTGCTCTCTGGCTGTGCTCTGTGCTCACCCAGCCTATGACTGAGCATTTCTATCTCTGGCACATGACTATGTTTGGAGTTTCCAAACTCAGTAGACCCTGCGGTGCTCCTCCCAGGGGAGGAAGGGGTCTTTTCCTGGTTCTGCCACTTTTTGGGTCCTTGCTTGGAGAGCAGTGGCCCGACTATGCCTTGGATGATGGTTTATGGCTAGCCTGAGCTGAGATACTACACTTGGGCTCACTCTTTGCAGCCAGATTCCCTGCTCCAATGCCTGGGAGCTCTGCCACAGTCAGGCATCCTTAGTCTTCCTGTGACCCTGAGGATCCTGAAGCCACATTGTCCCAGTGAGTGTTCCATCTCCTGCTTTTCTGCCTGAGTAACACTCCTCAGCAGAGCAGACTTCTAAAATTTCTGATTTTGTGCTCCCCTGCTCTGTCACTGTCCAGAAGCCAAGTGATGAAGGCTCCTTCCCACTCCTGCATGGTTATCTTCCCATATATCACCCCAGATTCACTTCTCCATACCTCCTACCTTGTGGAAAATGGTTGCTTGTCTATTTGTAGAGTTGCAGCTATTCTTTTCTTCGATCTCCAGTTGAGTTTGCAGGTGTTCAGAATGGTTTGATAGCTATCTAGCTGAATTCCTGGGACCAGACAAAATTAAGGTCTCTTAATCCTCCACCATCTTGTACTTCCTCACGTAAACATCTATTTTTAAAAACCCAAGAGATGTTCTGTTAGGAAGCTTGTGCCTATCCAACCAGTGCTTTTCCTAAAATGAATTTAGACACATCTGTATGTATTAAATATCTGTACTAAAATTATTTCACCAGCTCTTTCAACTTAATAATGTACAGATATTTACCTGAGTCATGAAATACACTTATCAGCATGAATGTACAATGTTTAATTCTGTAACTAGAATAGTTTCTGAAGTGCTGCAGGGACCCAAAAATGTATGTTCAGAGGATGTGCTTGCCCTCTACTTGCTGCAACAATCTCTATGGCTGGTCTCTGAGTTTTGAATCTATTTTTCAATGGTAAGTAATGTGAATGTGAAAACACTAGCATATATATCTTTCCCAATGCCTGGACATTTGCTCAGAATATATTCCTAAAATTGAATTTCTCAGGTAGAGATGGCTTGTTTTTAAGACTATGAATCCAGGTACCCACAAGCCCTTTTCCATTTGCACCCCTGGCAGTGTATTTCTGTGTGCCTCTCCTGAGAGCAAGGCAGCTGTGGAGGCTCTCATTAAATGTACTAGTTGCCATTGCAATATCTGCTCAAATTTCTTTTAGTATTCACGAGAAACCCGCAAGACCCTAGATGGCTACCTTCCCACCCCACCCCCATTCTCTCTTTCCTTCTTAACCTATTGTGTACTTCTTGGCCCTTCTCAGCATCTAAAATTTTATACCTCTATCAGTTTTTCTAATTTTCTATCTACCAACCCCACAATTTTAAAAAAAGATCGGAGATTTTGTTTTTTTTTTTTTATTTTGTTTTCTCCCTGTTCCTTATTTAATATCTGCCACATGGTAGGAGTGATTTTTTTTTTCTTTAATAAATAACTAACAAATGAATGAATGCACATCTAAATATGCATTTATTTTGAATACAGCTGTGTGAGTCCATAGTTTTCCTTTTTAGAAATCAGGCCATATTCTTATAGACACTAAATCTGCCCCAAGTGCAGGGGAGGCCACACACACACACACACACACACACACACACACAACACACCTGACCCAGAGTCAGAGGGCACCTGCAGAGAATACAGATAGGCAGGAGAAATCAGTGTGGAAAACAGAACTGAAGAAGGTGAAAGTTGGTGCCCTGAGGAAGACCAGTGGGGACAGCTGACCTCCTGGTTGGTTTCAACAGCTCACTCACATTTTCCCACCCACCTTAGCCATCTTGCATTTCATATTCCCATTCATCAAACTTGTCAGCCCAAGAATCTCTTGCAAGCCTCCCTGCTCCATGTCACATTGTCCAAACCCTTAGCCCTTCTTCTCAACATTTCAGATGTGGAGGAATCTCCAGCGGTCCCTGTTACAAACTAGAATGTGAGTCACTTGGTCACAAAGGGACATATCAGAGATGAGATATGGGAAATCACATGTTTAAAAGTACACATGGCACACAGCTCCAAGCTGCACACAGAATCTCTTTGTGTTTCAGTTTATATACATCCACGTGGCTTCCTGGGCCTGCTGTAACAGAGTACCATAAACCAGATGGCTCAAACAAGCTTTAAGGGATCTCCCAACTGAAACCCACAGGAAAAGATGTCTGAAGGCTTTCTCAGAGCTATTGTCAGCTTCTTCAAAGATCCTGTTTTAAATGTACATTCATTTGTTTCTAGGGCTGCCATAAAAGCAAAGTACCACAGACTGGGTCCCTTAAGGAACAGAAGTTTATTGTTGCATAGTCCTGTAGGCTGAAAGTCCAAAATCAAGGTGTTGCCAGGTTTTGTTTCTTCTAGGAGCTGTGAGGGAAGGGTCTGTTACAGCCTCTGCACTGGCTTCTGGTGTCCTCAGACATCTGTGGCTTAAAGATGCTATTCTTCCTGTATCTTCATGTTGTCTTCCCTCATTGTGTGGCTGTCTCTATGTCCAAATTTCCCCTCTTATAAAGACACATAATATTGGATTAGGGCACACCCTAATGTGCCCTAGCACATTAGCTAGAAGTGACCTAGCTGGTCACTTCTGTAAAGACCTTTATCTTCAAAAGGTCACATTCTGAGGTACTGGGGGTTAAAAATTCCAACATATCTTTTTTGAGGGGAGGCAATTCATCCCATAACAGGCCCCCAGGGAACTTTAATGGGACTGTTGATATTTCTACAATCCATTGTCCCTTGCTGGCTATCCTAAGCTCCAGGACACCTGAGTCAGTCATAGGAATCCTGATTTCTTTAATGCCTAGTCTTACTAATAACTAAAAAGAATGGGAAACTGTTAACTGGTTTTTTTTTGTTTTTTTCAAGTTACCTGATACCCAAAGCTCTGTGAGACAGGCATTTTATCCCCAGTATACATATGAGAAAACTGAGGTCAAGTCAATCAGCAACTTGGTATTATACTCAATTTCATATAAATTTCATCAACCTCAAAGTTCAAAACATTACCAACAAAATCAGATATTTGTGAGGATCTGAGTATAATCCATCCTGGAACAAAATTCCCCTCCATCTGTGGAGCTTTGAAGCAAAAGGAACAAGTTGTCTGTTCCCAAAATATAGTGAGGGACAGGCACCAATTAATAGTTGCAGACTTCCCATTCAAGGATAAAAGGAATCATTGTTCCCAAGCAATTTGAAATCAAGGAAGCCAAATTCCATTAGGTCTGAAGGTCAAAACATAGTAATAGGTGGGTCTCAGCTAGGTGAAACCAAAGTATCCTACATTTTCTATGAAATTCAGCACCTACGGGGTGCCTGGGTGGTGCAGTCAGTTGAGCATTGGACACTAAAATTAAGAGATTTTCTCTCCGAAAAGAGTGCTCTGAAGAAAAGGCTGAATGTAAAGCTGTACCACCTTTTGTAAATATCTTAAGAAGATCAAAAGTTCAGTGTATTCAGTAACACGGAAGCCTTTTTAAAGAGACTGTGATTCACAGATGCCTTCAATCAAACCAGAAAGCATTTAGGAAGCTTAAAGACATTGTCTTTCAACCATTTCAGCAAAGGAAACATGGAGATGGGATTATCTAGACAGGACATATGGTCAAGCCTCTTATTTAATGAAGAGAAACCCCATGACATACATGTGTGATCCACAAGTTTCTTGAGAATTTTATATCAGCAGAAACAGCACTAGCTTGTATTGAAAAGTATAGAAAGAATAAAAATAAAAGAAGATTGTTGGAACCTCACAATTCTACTGGAAAGTGACAGGCTGATAAAACTACCAGCTGTACACAGGTGCTGCATTTCTTTTTCTTTCTTTCTTTCTTTCTTTCTTTCTCTATCTTCTTTTTTTTTTTTTTTAGATTTGTTCATTTATTTGAGAGAGAGAAGGAGAGCAAGAGAGACAGCACAGTAGTGGGAGGGGCAGAGGGAGGGGCAGAGAGAACCTGAAGAAGACTTTGCAGGGAGGGTGGAGCCAGACTTGGGACCCAATCTCTTAATTTTAGTGTCTTTTGCCAACCTGGATAGTTTGAGGATTTCTCAAACCATGAAGTCTGATTCTCTTTTGTTGGACAACTTTTCCTTCTTTTGCTCTTTACTAAGCAAACAAAAAACCAGACTTCACTTTCAACACTTGGAAGTCACTTATAAGTTCTGTTTTCCACACAACCACAAGACATGCTAAGCTTTCTGACACTATATCCCTCTTCTTCCAGTATCCAATAGTGCATTCCTGATTTTCTTCTATCTTCATCATCAGTGCCTATAATGTTCATAATGTTCATACTGATACTCTGCTCATTAACTTTTATATTCTTTAAGCTGCATATAGGTTACTCTACTGTGTACCTCACTTCTTCCTGATTCCTCACTGGCAATGACATCCATTTTTTTTTCCCCGACTAATAGTCTGTTCAAGGTAACTGAAGTTTTTTCTACCATCTCAAAATTCTTCTATCCCCCTTACTTTCCAACTTCAAAGCCCTTTCCACATTTTAGTCATTTGTTATAGCAACACCCCCTGGTTCCAAAAATATGTATTAGTTTTCTTTTTTAAAAAAAGATTTATTTATTTATTTGACAGAGTCTGGGGGGGAGGGACAGAGGCAGAGGAAGAGAGAGAATCTGAAGCAGACTCCCCGCCAAAAGCAGAGCCTGACTCAGGGGTTGCTTCCAGGACCCTGTGATCAAGACCTGAGCTGAAATCAAGAGTCAGCTGCTTAACCGACTGAGCCACTCAGTTGCCTCCAAAAATATGTATTAATTTTCTATTGCCACCATAACATACTGCCACACTGTAACTGGCTTAAAACAACACAAATTCATTATCTTTTAGCTCTGTAGATCAAAAATCCCATTCCAGTCTCACCAGGCTAAAATTAAGTTGTTAGAAGGGCTTTGTTTCTTTGCAGATATCCCTAAGGGGGGCCTGTTTCCTTTTTCACTTGAACTGCTGAAAGAATTCTCTTCCTTATGTGCAGAACCTTCCATCTCAGAACAAGCACTTGGAGCAGCAACTCGTCCTCATGCCATCTTCCTCTTTGCCTACAGCCAAGAAAGTTTCTCTAGGGCCTCTGCTTCTAAAGACTAATAGGATTAGCATTAGGGTGTAGATCTCTTACCAGGGGGAGTATTATTGCATCTACCACATGGACAAAAGTAAAAATTCATCGAACTATAAACTTAAGAGTGTGGTGCTTTAGTGTTTTGTGACTTATAGTTCAATAAAAGTACATTTTTTAAAATAGGTGACATTAAGGCTTTGGGAACTGGCCTGATGGATAACAACAAAAACAACCCAAGCCCCCTCCACATAGCAGAAAACAGAGGCATGGAATGAAGAATAGGGTGAGGGGCACCTGGGTGGCTCAGTGGGTTAAGCCTCTGCTTTTGGCTCAGGTCATGGTCTCAGGGTCCTGGGATCGAACCCTACATCAGGCTCTCTGCTCAGTGGGGAGCCTGTTTCTCTCTCTCCACCTGTTTCTCTCTGCCTGCCTCTCTGCCTACTTGTGATCTCTCTCTCTCTCTGTCAAATAAATAAATAAAATCTTTAAAAAAAAAAGAATAGGGTGAATTTGAAGATGTTTTTGAGCCATGGATCAACTAATTCAAAAGCCGAAAGCTCAGCATTTTCCATAATGTGAGTTAATGAATTTCCTTATTTTTAAATTAATTTGAATTAATTTCTCTATTATTTTTAGGAAAAGTCATTGTAAGTGGAAGTGTATCCACTTCATAAGTGGAAGGTCACTTTCAGCTCCTGTAATGACACTGTGTCCTAAGACTATTACTATACTGGCTCTAAGGTAGCTTCATACACTGCCCGGGCATGTAACACTTTCTGGCCTTCTTTTTTTTCTTTTTAAGATTTTATTTGTTTATTTATTTGTCAGAGAGAGAGAGAGAAAGAGCAAGAACAAGCAGGGGTAGCAGCAGGTAGAGGGAGAAGCAGACTTGCCACTGAGCAAGGACCCTGATGCAGAACTCGATCCCAGGACCTTGGGATCATGACCTGAGCTGAAAGCAGACACTTAATTAACTGAGCCACCCAGGTGTCCCAACACTTTCAATTGATTTTGCATTTGATTATAAAATCTACCTTAGAACTTAAAAAGCACTGATGACTTTGTATGAAATATCTTCAAAACTAGTCTCATAAACCTCACATACTTTGTCATAAAATTATAGTGAGTCTCTGAATTTACAGTACCTATTAGTTCGTGGTGGGGAGAAAATTATGTGTGTTAAATATTATTATGAAAGAATAGTTATTTTAGCTGTGACATGTGCACAACTTTCAAATTACATGCTTCTCTTTGAGAAGGAAATGTTGATGCTATTTTATTTTGTGGCAGGTGTAGAGATTCCTTGTATGTGGGATTTGGCCTCAGCCTGAGTGTAAAAAGAGGAAAAAAACATCAAAGGAAATGAATATATTGTGATGTTAATGTTCAGCTATTTATAGATAGAAATGCTAGACTACATATTTCTTTGATTTAATGAAGCATGAAGAAGTTGCATAAACATTTCACTTTCAATCCTCACTCCTTCAGACATCCCTATCAGAGATCCTGAGTCTCTTCAGGCTCTGATGGACTGACCATGGTCAGTTTGGGTAACGGGGCAGAAGGAAGGTAGCAGGTGCTACATCTCCAGAGGAAAGAAAGAAATGTTCTCCTTTAAAAAAGATAGATTTCTGAGGGCAGACTCAAATATGGAACATATGTTAACACTATTTAACATAACAGGATCCCCAGTGTGGTTTCTAATTTCTGTCATATTTATTCCACCTACAGAAATGTGTAATCTATTCCAGTAAGGCGAAGAGATTTAATCATTTTTGGCTCAACTTTGAGGCAAGAACCCTGGGTTATCTCATACACAGTTGGGTGTCTGACAAGATATTGTCATCACAGATGTCCTGTAAATACAGTTTATCTGGACAGGCAATTAAGAGCAGGCTTACTGACAAAAGATATTCTTATTTTAAATACCAATCCATTGTACGCAATAATCATTTTCCATATCTGAATTGAAGAACTTCCTCCAAAACTTAAACTTGAAAACAATGATATAACTCAGAAGCTGAAGACAATAAGAATTCCAGTTTTCATGAACATGCCAAGAAATGAGGATCTGTCTCTTCATAAACTGGGGGAAGAAGGAACAGAAACACTGTGTTCATACATGGATGATTTTCTACCTTCAACACCTGTCATGAGACTATACAAACACAGATGGGCACTGATACAAGGACAAGTAAGAAAGTCTCTCTGTCAGAGGAGAATCCAGTCTAAGTGGGTGCATCCCCACACCACACTCATGATTCTACAAATCCAAGTGGGAACCGTGGAAAATAGAAGACCCAGGTAGGGAACCAGGAGGACAGGAGTTCCCAACAGGATTTTGCAACTGATAGTAGAGGCAGGAGCTAGGAAAATCCTGCATGTGAGGAAGTGACTAAAAGAGAAGGCAAATGTGGGGGGTAATCTGTCCTTTCTGCTCACTCTGTGTAGCCCTTGTTCTCCCTAGACTGGTGAGTTCCCTGTAGACATTGCTGGCATTAGTCTATGATGAGGTAACACTCTTCTCAGCTAGCACAGTGAGCTTTGGCCCCCCTCCCACACACAACATGAACAGGGATCTCTCCTTTTCTAACTATGTCCTCTCTCAGATGTTTCAGTGAACAGCTCATTAATGACTTTTGGAGATAATAATTTGTCAAATTAGGGTATGGGAAAAGTGTCACTTGTTGTTTTATTTTAAAGTCCTCCCCAGAGGGAATTTCCTTATCTGATAAAGATACAAAAATTCATAGCCAGCATTATATTTGACAGTGAATTATTAAAAACTTTCTCTCCAAATTTGAGAATGAAATAGAGATGTTTGGTCCTGACAGCACAACAATGTAAGAAATAGAATAAAAGAATAATGATTGGAAAGAAGGAAATGGGAAATGCCATTTCTGTGAATGGTTCAATTATTATGTAGAAAATAAAGGAGTTTATTCAGATACATCATTCAGATACATATTATACTAACAACACTTATTAGAAAAGGAAAATTTAAACAGATATAATTTACAGTAGCCTCAAAAAATCACATTTTTAAGAATAAATCTAGTAAAAGAAAGACAAAATTGTTCGACAAAAATACTTAAAAATCATGGCTCAGAATAACAAATAGCATGGAGGACAAGGGGAGATGGAGAGGAGAAGAGAGTTGAGGGAAATTGGAAGAGGAGGTGAACCATGAGAGACTAGGGAATCTGAAAAACAATCTGAGGGTTTTGAAGGGGCGGGGGTGGGAGGTTGGGGGATCCAGGTGGTGGGTATTGGAGAGGGCACGGATTGCATGGAGCACTGGGTGTGGTGCAAAAATAATGAATACTGTTATGCTGAAAAAATAAAAAATTTAAAAAAAAATCATGGCTCAGAGAAACTAAAAAAAAAAAAAAAGAAGCCTAAATAAATGGAGGGAGATATATATATATATATATATATATATATATATATATATATATAAAATACTCATTAGTTTGATTCTTCCCAAACTTATCTGTAGATTCAATACAATCCCAATCAAAATCACAGCAGGTATTTTTCTGGAAATTAATGAGCAATGTATAAAATTTACATGAAAATGAAGAAGGAAAATAGCCAAGACAATCTTGATAAAGGGACAAAGTTAGAAGACTTAGACTTTAGTGCATCTAGACTTATGACAACAAAGAATGTTAGTTCAAGGATAGCAAAATATATCAATGGCACAGAATAGTCCAGAAAAACAGAGAAGTGTCCTTTTTTTTAAGATTTTATTTATTTATTTATTTGAGACAGAGAACATGCAGTACAAGAGAGAGAGCACATGAGCATGGGGAAGGAGAGGGGGGTGAGGAGGGACTGAGGGAGAAGAAAACGCAGACTCCTTGCTGAGCAGGGATCCTGACTCTGGGATCATGACCTGAGCCAAAGGCAGATGCTTAACCACCTAACCCACTGAGCCACCCAGGTGCCCTTAGAAGTGTCTTTCAATAGAGTGCTTTGTTAATCGAATACCCAGGCAGAACAACATGTCTCTTAAGTCCTACTCATACCATACACAAAACATTTAATCCTAGATAACTTGTCAGGCAAACCTGGAAAGGTAAAACAATAAAATTTCTAGCAGATATTATGAGAAAATATCATGTTTCAGAGGGGTTAGCAAACATTACTTCTTTAGTGCACAAAAAAACACTGCTTACCATAAGGAAAATGAGTTGTCAATTGGACTGCATAGAGATCTGCTTTATATTCAAATATACCATTTAAAAATACTAATTAAAAGGAAGTCACAGAAGGAACAGAATAGTTTCAGTCCATATATCCAACACAGGATTCAAATCCAGAATATGTAAGGAGGTCGCATACCAAGAGACAAAAAGCATAGCAGGAGAAGGGACAAAAGTAGGATGTGTTGTTCTACATTGTTAGTCGTCACAAAAATGCAAATTACAACCATAGCAAAGTACCAGTACCATCAGAATGTCGGAATGCCTAATAACAAAACTCTCATAATATCACATACTGCTGAGGAAGGGAGCAAGGAGAATCTGATTTTTCCCTGGTAAGAGGGTAAAGGAACATAATCACTTGGGAAAACTATCTAATGTTGACCATATGCTTACCCTAGGACTGAAAAAATTCATCAGCTAGAAATACGTATATATGTATACCAAAATAAAAGCAAAAACTATGGACAAGAGTGTTCCTAGCATAATTATTGATAACTGCTAGAAATGGGAAACAGTCCAAACACACATCCATCAACAGAGTGGGTACCTAAACCATGGCACATTCACGCAATGGAATATTCACAGGAACAAAATGAGCAAACTCTGCTGCTTGCAATACCACAAATGGGTCACACAAACATAATGTTGAGTGAAATAAGATAGACAGGCTCACAAAAATCACATGGTGTGCTTTCACTTAAGAAAACTTCAAAAGCAGACAAAACTAATCTATGGTGTTAGATGTCAGTGGCTTCCCAAGGGCATGGAGGGGGTTGGGCTTTTGGGGAGTGAGATTTTTGTGAAAATTCATCAAGATGTGTATTTATGAATTACATGTCTATACAAATGTTTATTTTAAAATACAAAGTAGCCAGGGTTAAATATGTAATTGTAATATTTAAGATCTGGAAGAAAAGTTACAAAGCATCTTATTCAGTGGCTCTGTTCTGTGGGCCAAAACGGAGATGAAGTGGCTAAAGGGTAATGTCTGTGGTTGAATCAGTGGAGGAACTAGAGCAGGGTGGGGTTCCTGGTGCTTTCCAGGGCAGGAAGCTTTTTCCAGCTTTCCCCATCAAAGTAAACACTGGTGTTTTCTTCAGTTTTAGATGTCGTGGCCATAAAACATGAAACATAAGAAGTCCTAGAAATAGAAATAGGGGGCATCTGGGTAGTTCAGTCAGTTGAGCATCCGACTTTTGGTTTCAGCTCAGGTCATTATCTCATGATCATGGGACTGAGCCTGGCATCAGGCTCTGTGTTCAATGAGGATTCTGCTTCATATTCTTCCTCCCTCTACTTCTACGCCTCCCTGCTCATGCTCTCTCTCTCTCAAATAAATAAATAAAATCTTGAAAAAAAAAAAAAAAGAAATAGATGTAGGAAGGTAATCCCTTAAAGGAACTTGCCAGACTGCACTGACACTTATGGGAAAGACTAAAAGAGAGCTCTCTCCTTATCCATTCAATTCCAACACTTTTCAGTGTGACCCTCTGATGCATATTCATCTTGTCTATGTAGGGGATGAGCACGGTGGGCATATTATTCCCAGATTTAAATTTTTTCTCAGAGAAGCAGTGATGGTATGACTGCACACTGATCATTTTACTCCACTGATCATTATACTCACTAATAAAAACATTAATGTTTTCTAAATACATAAAGCTCACAACTCTCAATTGAAGTCTTCCTCATGTGTAAATCCCACAAATTCCCATAACCCTCCATGCAGTGAGGATGAGTTCTTTTACTTAGCTAAGGAAGCTGCCTCTCCCAGAGAGTTGGTGAGCGCTCAGAAATCACTGTCCATGAAGGACATGATTCAGGAGACCTAAGTTAAGGGGAGATTTGCATTTCATGTAGTACTCCTCAGATGCTAATTTTAAGGCATATGGTTAATCATATGCTCATTATTTTTGTGGCTGAGTAATAAGACAGTGAATTGGACAGTATCTTCTACTAGCCTATCTCAAGAACTGTTCTGTTCATAGATAACATTTCTATTCATAGCTCTTTTTATGGACATGATTCACACCACCTAGTTGGCTGTGTCCACACATTTCTTTCAGCATGTTATTTAGAATAGAAGGCCAGTAAGAGTGGAGTTTACTGAACTCTGTGCCCAGCCCTGTGCTTGGGTGTGATCATGCCCATTTCCAGCAAGACTAACTAGGAGTGTTCTTGGGCACAAGACAGGAAAGGATAAGAAACTCCAGCTCCTCCCACTCCAGGTTCCAGTCCCCAGGACCTATACTCACTCTCCCAGTGCACAAGCAGCAGCCACCTTCCTCACCTTCACCACTGGCAGGAAGGTAAAGAACACCCAGCTAGCCCTGGACCCACTCCTCCAGCTGGTCCCCTCCTCTCACATTACATTGCCAAGCTGCTAACTTGCTACCTTCTCCACCAGGAGAAGGTAGAGAGTTATTTAATCTAATTGAGTCAGCAAAAACATATTCAGCACTAACTATGAACTGGGTATTTTACCATGTGCAGGAGATGCAAGGTTGAATCATGTGTGGTCCTTGTTTTCTAGGCCCACAGCTCATAGGACAAACAGGGCAACAAGGACTTGACAAATATTTAATCATGATGAATGGAATCAGATTAATTCAGATCCTCCCTAAAGAAGCTCTAGCTTTCCTCCGAAGTATGGCTGAGCTTGGTAGAGTTGAGGCTGGTATAAGACCTCAATCAGCCATCTTCTTCCCAGGCTGGTGTGTACCCTTGCTGTCTGCCCTCCACATCATGCTTTGATGCCAGACTGAAGACACCTCTGCAGTCAGCAGGCAGAAACAGCTTTTGCCCTCATCCCATGGGTCTCTAACCTCCTGAAAAGGACTATTTCTCCTTATCACAGACTCAGGAAAAGTTTAACATCATCACTATGAATTGTCAAGTTACTTTTATTCAAATGTCTTACACAAATGTTTTGAATGTCATATTTTTCATTATTACATGATAAACATTTATCATCATAAGAGCCCCTGCAACAGCATCTTAACCAAAATGCCTTTCCAAGAGATAGGACATTTCGGCAATGATTCAACTTCCTCTTGCTGATAATTTCTTTTGCCAAAAAATGATGCTTTTAATAAATACACATTGAAGACTTACCTGGGCTATTGAAAATAGGCCTTTGGCTGCAGGCAGGTGATGTTTCATTTCACCAGGCCACACTAAGTGAAGAGCCATGTGCTAGATTTGGAAAAGATGGGAAAATAGAATCCATCTCCTCTCCCTAGTGCAGCTCAAGACGGTAGAGGACAGGTATGAGTGGGGCTTAGTAAGACCAAAGAGGGGATGGAAAATGAAAGATGCTCCCTTTCTGGCTGCAGATTGCTAGGTAAATGGCATTTTTAACTGTTCTAAAGAATGATGCTGAAAAATGTGCAAAGCAACTGGGAAGCTGTTTAGTAAAGAACATCTTGGGGAAGGGTCAGTCTCCAAATTTTTTTTTCCTAAGGTCAGACTAGACCAGCCCTGACTGTGCATGTGCTGGATGAGGGGATGGGGATGAGGGAGATGGGGGCATTATGGACCTATAAGATGAAGACAAGAGCCCATACCCTCCCACTCCAAAAATTCTGGATGACAGTTTCAAAGGCTGGATCCTGAGAGAAGGAAAGGAATGAGATGGGATGGATGAGACCAGTAATATTTACATGCAGAACTGGGCCATATTACCTATCTGTAAGGTTTGCCACTGTCTGCAAAAGAAAGCTGGGCAAAAACGGGGAGAGGACTGACTGAAATGCAGAGTAGGGAACACAGCCGGAACCTGATTTGTCACTAAAAGAATTCTTCCAGGGATCAAAGACTTTCCCTCTGCCTATAATAGGCTCTGCAGTGAGGTATTAATCCACATTTTTATTGCTCTCTGGCCACATGCAAACCTCTCTGAGGGGTCTGGTTGGATGATAGAGCATGCCAGCACATGGTGGCAGACTCGGAGAGAGATTGCCCTGGGAAGAAAATTAGGAAATATGTAACATTTCATAAAAGCTCCTGGAGGGCAGGGGCTGGCTGCCCCCTGTTTCTTTTGTACATACTTCATGAGCCTGTATTAGATTAGGCACTTAATTGGAAAACCTGTTTTTAATTCACCCACAGTGTAAAATGTCATCAAAGCAGACATTCCAAGAGTCCTTTTGCCCCTCTCAGTTCAGTTTCTTCCTGCTGCACACCTGGGAAGGAAGTGCCTTGGCACTGCCCATGGTGGCAAAAGGCAATTAAGAGGGTACATGTGCCCAGTCTGGATGGGCTGTGAGTGGCTTGTGACAGAGGATTGAGCTGATCCTTGATGCAGAGACTAACCAGAGGAACTGACATTTTGCAGTGCTCCCAAGAAAAGGGCGAGGACAGGCTTTATTCCACTCGACTTCAGGTTGCCCTGAAGAACATCAGCTCTACCCAATGAAATAACATGCTTTTCAATTGTCCCTGGTCCCTGTTTCAAACACCAGGGCAGAGAGACTCCCGACAGCCTTCGGTCAGACTTTTGCTGTTTGCCCTCTTTCTTTCCATGAAGCTTATTCCAGCAATGGGTCCAGACACCTCAAATATAAGCCTGAGTGTGTCACAGATGTCTGTTTGTGTTGGGTCTACAAGCACTTGAGGGTCCAGTGGGCTATGACGGTGATTTGAGCAGCTAAAAGCCTACTGTCTACTGTGTGAAGGCCAGGAGTCCCATCACCATACAGCAAGTGGATTGCAATAAAAACCCTTGTTCTTCAGGCACAGATTATGTTCTGATGGCGCCTGGTAAATGAATTTCATTGACCAGAGCAAGGGGAGGAGGCTGACTTCCCTTTGCTCTCAGCAGGACTCCCTCCCCACACCAGCAGTCCCTGCTCTCCTTCTGGACCCCTCAACTTCTTTCTCCAGCCACTCCTGCTGAGTGTACTGCCTTTCCAACCTTCACACTGGTGGTGTCTCTGCTTTTGATCTTTTACCAGCTGCTTCCTTTTTCACAAATGCTTCCTCTAAAACCCATTTCACCCATGAAAGTTTTCATTGATTTCCTACCACTGTAAGATCCATAAAAGAGTATGAGAAAGAGATTGAAGGTCACTGAAAAGGCAGGTCCTCCTGCAGCTGGCCAAGCCCGTTCACATAGCAACATCTGTGCCTCATTTTAGTCTCCCTTAGTGCTGAAAAAAGTCCTGTGTAACAGGAGCAAGAAAGTGCTAAAAACAGTGATTAGATCTAGCCCTCTTCCCACCCCACCCTGGACATCTGAGACTGCCTTGCTGAGAGAGGGACCACCAGGGAGGGAGAAGGTGGTCTTTTAATAAGTTGATAAATCACTTAAAATAAGGTGTACAAAAGCAGGATTTAAAGAAAGCAAAGACAGGATTATGGAAATTTTACACTGAAAATGAAGAATGGCAGGGGGTTGAAGACGAATCTAGAAAGACCGGAAGTGAGTGGGAAGGAATGGGCTGGGTGTGGAGCAAGTACTTTGGGCTCGGAGGAAGAGAGAACCCAAGGGCCAGGTCGGTGCTGGTGACAGGGAAAGGGACAGACAAAAAAGATTTGCTTCTCTTGAGTTCTTCTGTGGGTTTGCACCTGTCTCCTTTTGGTTTTCTTTAAAGATGCCTGTTGGGGAAGTAGCCATTAGTGTCCCTCCTGCTGGAGGGGATCCATTGCCCCCATCAGTGCCCAAGGTCCAGAATATTTCCCTCAGATGGAGGCCAGGAATTAAGTTGTTGCTGATCCCGGGTTCACCTTCCTTGTTAGCAGAAATCATTCCCTGTTCTGGGGTGAATGCTGATCTTGCCAAGTCTGCTTTCCCTCTGTGAGTAAGGCATTGTTCCAACCAGAACTGTGTGTCGAGTTCTCCTTGGTGACTCCAACCTAATATGTATATGGATGAAGTTCTCAGTGACTGCCCTTGTTCTGCTTAATCTATATCACATGGCACCTGTTTCAGCCCACTAGTTTATCTGCCCCCCTGCAGGAAGGGAATGGGGCCTCTGCCTGCAGCAGGAGAGGGGAGCATGCAGCCCACCACCCTGCATCTGCTATCTGGAGACTGTGCTGAGGTGGGAGAGCAGCACACACTGCAGACACTGATCTGGCTGGGTCTGTTCTCCCTCTGTGAATAAGGCATTGTTCCAGACAATACCTTTTGTCTGGCGACCGCGACTCCACAGCTGGTGCAGTGAGCTGAGGCCTGTGGTGGGACCACCACTGCTGGTGGTGTGCTCTGGTGCTCTTCACTGTCCTCCACAGAGTGAGGATCCTCACTGGGGATTGTTAGCTGGAGCCTCCTGCTCCACAATGCAGGGGAAGATTTAGATATATTTTGTATTGCTATTCTCAGTTGCTTGAATGCTGCTGTTTTGAAACAGGGTGACCTGCAGCCCAACAGTTATGTAATTGTACCTGCCGAAGTCAAACACAGACCCTAAAACTTCTGTTCATTTCATGACTGATTAGCGAAAGTTAAAACTGTTTCTTGTGATTGATTGGTCAAGAGGAGAACTGTTGGTCCCCTGAAACTAGTCAAAGTTAAAATAAAAACAGAGTTCAGCCTCAAAAATTCCCTGAGGAGACAAAACTAGTTCAGTCATACAAACAAAGCTTAAGTTAACTTTTTTTTTTTTTTGCAAGACTAACTTACCCTATGTTATTTCTTGTTTATGTCTTTGGAAATCATAAGCAAAACTTAAACTGCTTCCCAATATTGGTATGAGGTAACCAGTAACCAAATCCCTATCATTTAAGGAAATTTTAATGTAATAACTAATCAATGTGAAGATTATCCCTGACTGCTCACTATATAAGCTCTTCTATGACAAATAGAGCCTCAATCCATGTTTTAGTTTGAGTGTTCCAGGTACAAACATTTTGGTGTGTGCACAATAAACTTTTACTGATTACTACTTTTGACACTGACTACAAAGAAAAGCATTCCATATTCTGACAACTGAGTCTTCCCCTTTCTCAAAACAACCCCAACCTCAAATCATCCCATCTGCGGCTTGTTTCCTCCCCACTAAAAACAGCACATCCATCCTTTTAAGACACTCTGAGGAGCTGGTACATTCTCCCCATTGCAATAACCTAAATAACCTTACTTTCCCAGTTCTTGTCTTTGACTCAGAAATGGAGACAGCAACATGTTTCTAGGACAGGTGGGATGTGACCCCACTCCCTTCAACCTACCCCATTTCTCCATCTAGTGTTTTCTTTCAGTGAACAAATATCTGAAGTCTTCCATTGGCCTGTAGTCCTGCAGGGCCAGAACCTGGGTTCCTCTTCCCCTATCTCACTCTGCTGGTACAATAACACCCCAGCATGTTCCCGCCTTGGGGGTCTCACTTCTTGTGCACTCTGCTGTGCTCCTTCTTTCTCCAGACCCCTCTATGACTGATCTCTCTTTGTGTCTCTGCTCAGATGTCCTGTCCCCAACCAGCCTATCTAAAACCACTAGCTGCATTTTTCTTCCCAGAACTCACCACTGCCTGAAATATTTATTTAATCTACTCTATGTACCAGTTCAAGTAAGGCACAGTGGTGACAATGACACAGGGATCCAGGACCCTGGCTGGAGTAATGATACAAGAGAATTTGATTACATGTCTTGAGCAAAAGCATCAAATCAGTTTGTGGTTACCTCTAGTGAAGGGGAGAAGGAGAGAGTTATCAGGATGGGAACAGAGAGGAGTTTCGGTGATATTTAGTATTTTTTTCAAGTCAGCCATTAGTACATACACAGATATTCATTATATTTTTAAATTTCTGTATGCCTGAATTATTTATAGTAATAAAAAGACAGTAACCTGGAGAAGAGAAAATTTAAATGGTACAGACAAAAATTGTTTCAAAAAAGTTTTAGAAGTGCAATGGGAGATGAAGGAAGATGATTTTTAAAGTGACATTTAAGATAAATTCCATGAAGTTAGAGTGAGTTATTCATTCATTCATTCATTCATTCACTTGCTGTTCCATCTCTAGCACCTAGAGAAGTTGTCCAAAGCATAAAAACATTAAGTAAATACAGGTTTTCTCAGCTATCCATAAGCAGAGTATTCCAATGAAACCTTTCATAACCCAAAATGACAAATCATGAAGCAATTACCATTAATTTATATGGAAAATGTTTTGAGCATTCCCAGACCCCAAAAATAACCTCTCTCAGGCTTTTCTAGCACCTTAGGACACATCTTGCTAACAGACACACAAAATGAATTAAAATAAAGCAGATGCTCACAGACACAGTTCAAAGCTATGGCCGCTTGATGCTGAGATGCAGGGTACAGTTTCTGGGGAAGGAGCTTGTGGGGCCACCCTCACTGCTCAGGCTGTGTGCTTCCTCTGCAACATCTTCCTGAAAAACCGACACTGAATGCCAGTTTTGCTTTTCACCCTTCCTCATAAAAGCAAAAATACTCTTCAGATTTCCTTTAGTTACCAAAAACAGGTACTAATGTAGGTCTTTTGTAGAAGTGAAGTGCCTAATGAGAACTTTTTAAAAGTAGGACATACTGTACCTTTAAATGAATAAATGAGTGAATGAGTGAAGTCCAAAAAATCATGTTTGTGTGTGGGGTGGGCATGATATGGTAGATGATGCAGAGAACAGTTTCTCGTTGGAAGCAGTGAAGCTCCTGTGAGAAATGAGAGCTACAAGATTCAGAGCAAACACTGAGGGATTGGCCTTTGACAAGGTAACTGTTCTTATGTTATAACGTAAGACATAACATTTGGGGCCAGATGCAGCAAACTTGTAAAATTGCTAATGACAGTGTTCTTCTCTGATGGCTTCTATGTTTTCAAAGAAGTAAAACTGGGGGTGGGGGCAAATGAGGTGTGAGGGCTTGGAGGAGAGGAAGTGTGAAATCATCCCAGAGTAGAGGAAGGTGAACTTCCTTCTGACCTGCATTGCTTCCCTCTAGTCCATTGGTCTAGCCCTCCTTTTTCTACCCTGCTACATGCTGGAATATGGCCCACATGGTCAGCATGAATGGTTTTCCATGCCCTGTAATTCTCAATGGATTCAGACAATGGGAATCACTGGCAGGAGCCGGGAGACTGAGAGATTGAGATCAGTATTTCTTTTCCTAACTCCCTCCTTCAGGGACTAGTCGGCAGGCTGCAACCCTTGGCCACAAGTCATAAGCCTCTTGGAAAGCCATCTTCACATAGCTGTAGGAATGATAATGCCATCTCCTTGTCACCAACCCCAGACACTTCTTTCTCCCTTGTAGTTTCTTAATATGCATCCATACTTTGCAAATATCCCCTTTATCAAACTATTCTCATATTTAGCAATTTGACTGTTCCCTCTGTTCCCTACCTAATCCATAACCTGAGTCACCCCAGGAAATAACCTCCCAAAATGAGAATTGGAATTATTTTCCTCATATCTCTGAGGATAGCAGGAATAACTCTTGTTTCAGGAGAGAATGGGACCAAGGTTACCCATGGCTGCAACAGCATCATTATCACTGAAGGTCATAGGGAAACAAGACATCAGATTCCAAGTGGCTATGGTCCTTAATCATCAAAGTGTGTGGGGTCAGCTAGGGTTTTTCCTGAGAGCCCTAAGGACCATAAAGAGGGGACAGTACAGGAATTGAAAGCTGAGGTATTTATCCAAATGAGAACATGAGTGGTTGATCAGAAAACTTTGAAAGCAGATTGGAAGTAGTCCAGCAGATCTGGCTGAGTCCTGGGCCTAGGCCTGACTATGAAAATTTGTAAGGATACTGGTGAAGAAAGATTAGGACTCTGAAAGTGGGGTGTGGGCCTGTGATCAGACTCAGACATGACTAAGAAGTTTGAACCCGCAAACTCTCCTGAGTTCCCCCTTGGTAATAAACAGGAGAGCAACTTTTCTTAACCAACAGCCATTTCATGGCAGTACCTGAGCCAGTTGCTTCTCAAGCTGATGTGGATTTGCCTCAAGATTCATCCCCAATACCCTCCATTTTCTCCAGGAGTCTAACAAGATACCAGTATGTTTTGAATAGAGAAGTAGAAAGTCCACTTCAAGTCAAAATATCCTGTCCACTGAAAATGTCAAACTTCACCACTCTGTTTAAGGAGCATGTAAAGGATAGAAATCTATAGATGTCACACCAGGGAAAATGAAATATAAGGCTTGAATGGACCAATGTCTTTAGTCAGTGCACTCACACAAAATTCAAGATTTTGTGTGTTGGCTTGAGCACTTAGAAGACATGTCAATTTTATGCACTGGCATAGAATTGGTTAATCCTTGGCAAACAGACAAAAGAGTTCAAAGGCTCATACTAATTACTCATGACCTACCCACTAGCCCCAAGAACTCCCTTGCAAGAGAACTCATTGGTCACTTTCTTCCTGGAGAGGAGGATGTGGAGGAGGGCGTCGGTGTTGTGGGAAACCCTGGGATGGTTGTCCTCTGAAATAGGGGGTCACAAAAATTGAATTGAATCTTCTTTTCCCAGTGGGAATAATGGGATCCCGAGACAGAAGAAGCCAAGGAAGTGCTTCACTATTGCTGTCAGATGGGCACAGTTTCCATAATAAGCTTCAGAGACTTGTACTAAGAGGCAAATCAGTCATGGAGTTCATGGTAGTGAATTATATGAGCAGCTTCCCACATAAAATTGGGGGAAAAAATCTGCATCCCTAACTCAACTCAAGGATCATAAGAAGGATTAAAGACCTCAGCTACTTCCCAGATCTAAATGGGTTCCTTGAAAGGAGGTTATGTCTCTTTGAGAAAGAACACTGCAGCACAGGTAAGGATGTGTTTGGTGCTCTCCCCTCACACTCTCCTCGGAGGAATGCAGTGAAAAAGCACAAGTGTCTTGTGGCCATTTATCAGGGAACTTGTGTGTTGGTGAAAAGAATAAGATCTCCATATATAGCTGCTAATTTTCTGCAATCTTCTGTGATCCATAATGCCCTCTGATTCACTAGACAAAGTAGAGGCCTATGAAGGACAAGCTTAGATGCATTCTTGAGCTAAGTCCGTACAATAGCTGATCCTGTAGGATAGTGGACCAATCCTGTGGTTATTTCCCCAGCTCCAGAATGAGTCCCAGAAAAGATACATCAAATAATTTTCAGAGTCTCCATTTTTTTTCCATATTATTTTAAGAAAGTTTCCCCATTCACACCAAGACAATAAAAAGAAAAAAATATGACATCCTGATGCAAATGGCAGATGTTAGTGCCAACAATTCCTTAAAATTACTCTGCAAAGTGAGAGACAAATTGTTGCCCACACACATTAAATACAAAATCAATTCTTCTTGGTCTACTTTTTAGTTTATAGGCAATGTAAGTCAGATTGGAGAATCTATTCTAACCCTCATGAGGCTACATGATTTGAGGGTGACCAAAGCAAGCAAAAGCCTTTCAGCAGGGCCAGGTTGTAAGTGCAAGCTGCCTGGCCACACGGGCCTTCTGCAATGGCACAATACATTGAGGGGAGGTCTTGACAAACCTCAATGGGAGAATCACTGTACAGATCCCAAGGATTTAATTAAAGTCTCTGTCTTCTTATTCTGACTACTCATCTCCTAGACCCTGGTACAGATTGAGGACCTGATTATGAGAAATAGTGTGACCAGACAAGTTGAGCTGTGCATCATAAACTAAGTGCCATCTAACCAACCAACCATAAAGTTGGTCTTCTCTTACATGGTGGTTAGAAAATTGGGTCCAGACATGTCTGGAAGGCACACATAAATTGCAGGAGGAAGTTGCTCAGATTCCTATGGCAGCTGTGTCTGGTGCTTTGCCACCTCTTCCTCCATGCATGCCTGTATCTGGCCTTGGGAGTATACGTGGGGCAAGGCACCTGTCAAAGGTAATACACAACTACTAATGCAAGTTCAGAATCCTCATATGCAGAAAAGAAAATAGATTTTCATTTTGATTGTCATGGTAAATTCAGACTATAAAAGGATGTCTTCATAGTCCTTGTGTCCCTGAGGGGTTTATGCATGAGGTATCAGAACAACTCCAACAAGGATAACTGACCTATAGTGGTGCCATAAATATAGCAAAGCTACAGTTTGTCCCTTCAATATAGTCTTTTCCTATCATGATGAAACGGGGTTTAATGAGCATTGGATTATTCACCTATTAATTCTGGAGACAGTATCAGGAGGGAGTATAGACAAACTTGCATTGTCTCCTGATGACAAGAAAGCTGATAGCACTTTCAATGTCTCCTTTATTGCAGAGGTGAACTTTTTATCTGCTGAAGAGCAGAACTGGTGGATGGAATAGTGTATCTTCTAACTGCTCCTTCAAACCCACTTTCCATGCTACTTGCCCTGCTTTGTATCCACAGGAGCTGACTTGTGTAAACAACATCAACAGTTCCTTTCCCCTCTGGCTTCTGACTGGCTTCAGTCAATGGGAAGGACATTAGAAATCAAAGGGAGGAAAAGGAGTGAAGTCAAGATAATTCCCACTGCCCCCTCCCAGCAAAGTTACTGTTGCTGCCTGTAACCAACTGCAGAAGATCACAGCTTCCATCAGGGGTCGCTTGCCATCCAGTTCCCTGCATCTCTATGTTCTGCTAACTATTTCCCTCTCTCAACCTTCAACCAGTCTGAAGGAGTGCCACATACTGGTTAAATTCCCTCTAAGTTACCCAATTTGAGCAGCCATGTGTTTCTAGCCAGGATTCTGACAGCTGCACTAGGAAAATGCAAGAAACGAGTCAGGTAGATTGAATGTACATCTGATGTTTGTTTTCTCTATTTTAAAGTAAAACCAGTCATTCCAGCTGATGAATTATCTCAGCACTATTCAGGTGCTTAAACAAGGGCCATAAAAGGGAGAGTAGTGGCAATTCATTTAAGAGTGGTTTTGAATTTAAAGCAGAAGTAGAAAACTAAGCTAGGAGGGAACTGATGTGGGAGGTTAGCAGGGGAGTGACTGATGAACTGGAGACATCAGTAGAGGAAGGTGTTTGGGTGGTGATCTGGAGCAGATATGACCAGAAGTGTCCGAGAGAGAGATGTGAGATGAAGAATTCAAGGGGCAGTTACTGGGGACAAAGTTCAGATATAATGAAGCTTGAATATTGAATGGGGAGTGCTGAGAAACTGAGGGGGTCAAGATCCAAGGGTATTTAAGAGTGAGAAGGAGTAACTGAGGACTGAGGAAGGCATCAGTGAAGAGAGGTGGGAGGTGGAGAGACAGAGGGTGCAGCATCATGGGGAGGAAATGTAAAGGAGGACCTTTAAATTAGAAGCAGCAGCTGGGCTCAAGGAAGGCACCAACACCACCACAAGACATGAAAATATGTGGGAGAAGAGAAGACCATGCCTTTTAGTGAAAGACTTTAGGGATATCTAGGCATCATGAAAAGGGAGCAGAGCTAGAACAGCTGTCAGGTCTCCTTCCTGGGTAAGTCTGGGTTGTAGGCTCCTCTGGAGCACCGTGTCAGGGCCACACAGCAGCTTCCATGACCAAGATCAGATTTTAAAACAAATTGGGACTTCGTGTCATCTTTGCTGTCAAAGAATTCAAAGATGGCTCATGCATTCAAAGGGCATATTCTCATAAACTCTCTCCCCACCTTTCAGGAAAGACACAGGTTGCCATTTAACAAATATAGATTCTAAACTGTAGAAAGGGCACATTCATCCTGAGAGTGCCAGGGACAGAAATGTAACTAGAAAGATCTCCTATTTCCCACTATTTAGTGCCCTGGGGATCCTAAAACTTTTGAAATTAGACAGTTTATGCAACTACCACTTCTGAGGAGAGTCCCCAGTAAACATTTTCATCTCAAGGAATCACACAGAGTAGAACAAAAACTGAAGAAGAGTTCCGTTGTCTGGGCTATAACAACAGTACTGACCAAGCAAAGCAGATGAGACCTCAGATCCCCTTGCTCTTTGCTCTCACTATCTTTGTCTCACACATAATACTCCACAAAAGAACAACATTTAATAAACATTGACTGAAACCCTAGAGTCCTGTGCAGTGTGCAGAACTGGGTGCATTAACCACACTTTTGTATAATTATTAGAAATAGCATGTACCACCTTCAAAACTGAAGATTATTATTCTAGATGTTAAATATGTAAAATATTATTAAAAAAAAACTTATGACATTCTTACAAGTCAAATTTCTGCCCTTGTACATTTTTTAGAAGATTTTATTTATTTGAGAGAGAGAGAGCGCACAAGTGGAGGGAGGGGCAGAGGGAAAGGGAGAGATCTCTGCTCTCGGCTGAGCAGAGTCCAATGCAGGGCATGATCCTGGAATCATGATCTGAGCTGAAGGCAGATGCCTAACAGACAGCCACTTAGGCACCCTGCACTTGTAATTGATGACTTAAAAACTCCAGAGAAAAATATATAAATGGATAAAATACAATTTTACACAATGTAAACAACTAAAAAATTAGGAGACTAACAAATGCTAAATTTTTTGTCAAGATACAGTTTATTTTTTTTTTAATTATTTATTTGACTGACAGAGATCACAAGTAGGAAGAGAGGCAGACAGAGAGAGAGGAAGGGAAACAGGCTCCCCGCTGAGCAGAGAGCCCGATGTGGGGCTCGATGCCAGGACCCCAGGATCATGACCTGAGCAGAAGGCAGAAGCTTTAACCCACTGAGCCACCCAGGCGCCCCCAGTTTATTTTTTTTAACACATAAAATGTTTCCTTACAAACTGTCTTCCTTTTCCAAGGGAGAATATGTATTTGGAGAGTATACAATTTGAATGCTGATTATTTTAACATGAAAACTGATTACATGAAAAAACTCTAGAAGGCCTCATGAAAGTGACAGTTAAATAGCACAAGCCATTTGGGTAGAATACTGCATTTGTGTCTTTTCTTACAGAGCATAGCAAGATGTGTTTTGAAATATACATATTTTCCTGTAGTGGAATCTTTAGTAAGCTATTTAGTATTTCCTGTGATTTTCCAGCATTAACCTCAATGAATATGGATGCCAAAATTCTCCACTCCAGAGCACCCCCATAATGAGCACCTTTTCTTCTCCCAAGAGTGGTCTTGGGTGTTTTTCTACTGATGTTGGTGATGGGTCAAGTTTCCTTTAGTCTTCAAATGATGTATATCTATTAATTCCATCCCATCACTACATGAGCAACAAGGAGGTAGCACATTCCAACTGTGCAGGAGACGACCATCATTGGGAAGCCCAACCTGAAAAACAAAGAAAAGTGGATTGTGGTGTCTGGTATCTGGTAAGTACTGTGAGATCTAGACTCATTATTACATTTGTTATTGCATCATTATATTTGTCACGATTTAGGAGTTTTCTGTATCTGTAAAGTCAATTACTTCTTATTTCTAGAAATTGAAAAGTTGGTTTTAGTCTAGATGGTATGGATGCATGCCTTCATTAGATATCCACCAATGCATGACATTTTGAGATGTGCTTATAATTTTTGCAAATGTTAGTTGACATTTTATAGCCTCAACTTATTCATCTATAATATTAGAGTGTTGATATTGATAATGACACTTACAACTGCCAATATCATGTAACTGGACCATTATTTAAATCTCTGCATCATCTTCCAATTGTCCTTCTGAGAAAACTGGTTTCCCAGAAAGGTCATATTTCCACAGACCCTGGAAGTTTGTAATACTTAAAATTGAAGAGAGCTTCAGAGGTAGGATTGGGAAATAATATTTTGTCTTAGGAAGGGAAGATGTGAGTGTAGATAGGCACAAATACAAAAGAAGTCATAAAAAGAAGTCATAAAAAGATGAAAGTTCCCCTCCTATATGCCTCCCATAATATACTTGTATTCCCACAAACCCCTATCCTGGCTAATAAATCCCAGTCAATTCCCACTTTGCATTTGGAACTCATGCTTTGAAGACATTGCTTAGTGGTTCATTGTCACTGAGGGAAGTTACTGCAAAGATTGAAGTTTTTGTCTTGAAAAAGCTTAAAAAAATCACTGGTAAGTGTGTAATCACTGGTAAGTGGTAAGCCTAGTGTGTGATAATGACAAGAATTTTGACCTTCTTCCTTTCCCTGACCATGGCATGAGGAGTGGCTACTCAGAAAGAGCCACAGCAAGGCTCTCTTCACAAAGCTGTAACTTAAACACAGAAACTACATCCACAAGTGAAATAGTTCCTTAAATTCCAAACCAGAATTGGACATTTCAGGAAGGGGGTAGCTGCTGCTGCTTCTTTAAAAAAAAAAAAAAAATGTTTGTTTATTTGACAGGGAGAGAGAGAATACAAGCAAGTAGAGCAGCAGGCGGAGAGAGAGGGAGAAGCAGGCTCCCTGCAGTGCAGGGAGTCCAATGCAGGGCTTGATCCCAGGATCCTGGGATCATGACCTGAACTGAAGGCAGATGCTTAACCGACTGAGCTACCCAGGTGCCCCAAGGAGGTGGTAGCTTCTATTCTGACATTTCTTTAACAAAACAGAAAACCAAAACAACAGGTTTTACTAAGATTATCTAAATTTCTTGAGATTAATAAACTTGGTTGTTGTTTTTTTTTTGTGGGTTTTTTTTTGTTTCTGTTTTTTTTTTAATACCTAGACATGTTTGCAATAAGTCAACCCTGATCATTGAATTCTGGAAAAATGCACCCCAGGAACAGTGTCTGATCAACTCCAAGCACCACAGATATCATCACAAGCTTTCATACAAATGCAAACCTTTCTTCACACTGTGACAGATTGTGTTAAATTACATCAGTGTTGAGTAAGATGCTGAACACGTCAACCTGGGTGCTGGGACATCTGGTATGTTTCAGAAGCAAATCTGCCTTGCAAGAGATGGATTCCACAAAAAGAAGACATTATACTTGGGGAGTCCAAACCCAGAGGAAGTTCCCTGTAGATGGTTCTGGTGTGCTTCCAACTAAAAGTTACTTGTGTCTCAGAGATAACACTGATCCCAAGAAGGAGCATCATCTGGGGATCTGACACCATCAGAAAAATGACTGTTTACTTAGTATCTAGACACCATGTAAATCCTCACACAGATGACCACATCAACTGCTTATATCACCTTTCAAGACTTATCATTGCACTCACTGTACAGATGGAATTTGGAAAAGGAAGCAAATTTATCCAGGTCACTTCGGTAATCAGTTATAGTGTAGACATTCAAACCCATTCAATCTAACTCTAAAGTCCATATTCATAATCACTATACATTCTGCTTCCCTGTGGGTATAAATAAACCATAAAATGATAATATACCTCTCAGAAATAGGCGACTTACTGAACATCTGCTATACCTTAAGGGTTTATAGAGAGACATTGACATTCCCCAAACACAATAAGGTAGGTCATACATATCATCCCTATTTTATAGACAAAGAAACTGAAGCTTAAATATATTAAGGAATTTCATAAAGTATACCACCACTATGATGCCGATGATATTTTGGAATATTTTTCTGGCTTCAAAACCTGCTTGCATTCCTACCACAACACATGAGTTAAGGGCCCTGCTCTTGTCCAGCTGCATGATCTTGGGACATCTCCATGACTCAATTTCTTCATTTTTGAAATGGAAATAATAGTACTTATGTACTGAAGTTATTATAAAGATTATATGAGCTCATCCCTATAAATGCTTTAGACCAGTGTCTGGTCACATAATGAGCCACCAGAGCAAGATTGACAAGATACTCCTTTGAGTCCATTTAACATGATCGTGAGTCTCAAACATGATATTCAGGACTACAAAGGAGACATTTTAGTATTCACTGAGTTTCAGGAGACTGGATCAGTCTAAGCCTATCCTAATACCACCTATAGTGCCTTAAATAAGGAACCCCAGAGGGTACAAACTCCAGCCAAACCAGTGCGAGGAGAGAGATGGAGAGAGAGACAAAAGCAGAAACAGAGAGAAACAGAGAGGCGGGTGAGAGATATAGAAAAAGAGGGAGAAAGGAAAAAAAAGGAAAGGGGAGAGCGAGGAAGGTAAAGAAGGAAGGGAAAGATGGAGAAACAGAAAGAGAGAGAGGGAATTCATATCAGATGCCAGCTCTATTATTTTAGATTCCAGCTCCATTATTTGTTAGTTATGACATGCCAAAGTCATAATAATACTCACAAAGATATCTGCATGTACCATAAGATCTCTCAAGCCATAAACTTGCATACAGTAAGGATTCTATGAATGAAAAATGTGCTTTCCCAGTCCAAAGAGAACTCACTTAAGTAAATCACCCATTTTTACAGATCAAGAAACAATAAACTATAGCCCCCAGGCTAATACTGGCCCACTGCCTGTTTTGGTAAATAAAGTTTTATTGGAACACATTCTCTCCCATTCATTTACTTATCAACGGCTGCTCTACCATCTAGGGTGGCTGTGTCTGGCACAGCACAGTAGAGTTGAGTAGTTGCAACAGAAACCATGTGGTCCACAAAGCCTGAAATGTATACTATCTGACCCTTTACAAAAAGTATTTTCCACCCCCATTATAAAAAAAATACAGTCTTAAGAAGGTGAAGAAAAGTGTCATCTTCTTGTCAACTCCTACTCAAAAGGTAGTCCCAGACCACCAACCAACAGAAAAGTACTGTGAGTCACTATGTAATTTCAAATTTCTAGTACCACATATTCAAAAAACAGCAAAAGAAAACAAATGAAATTATATTTAATAATATATTTTATTTATTCCAACATATCCAAATTATTATTTTAACATATGATCAACATAAAATTCCTAATGGAATATTTTACATTCATTTTTGTATATTTAATTTTCAAAATCCAGTGTAGGTTTTCTATTTACAAGATACCTTACTTTTTTTTTTTTTTTTTTTACAAGATACCTTACTTTGACTTGCCACATTTCAAGGCTCAATTGTGTCAAAGTGACTGGGGACTGTGCAGTCCAATGCAGCTCCAGGAGCATCACAATTTCTGGTTGAAAACATGTGAAAAGGCAGGTTTAAGACCTTGAGTTGATGCAGGGGATGCTAGCTCTAGATGGAGTTTTTGGAGAGGATATGCTGGAGCAAGGCCTTCTCAGAGAAAGCAGGTTCAGACAGCCTGACAGAGTCTCTGCCACCCTCTCTGTACATCTCCCTCAGAGGAGCGGGCTCTTCAGGGTGACCTTTTCCTTATACATTTTGGAAGTCAAACATAGACACAAAGAATCCTCTAAGGTTAGGGTCAAGACAAATGATGAAGCTGTTTATTGGCAATTTGAAGACAACACTGACAACAGTGGCTACACACCTAAGTATCTGATGGGTAAAGATAAGGGTGGGGCACCTCTTTCTGTAGAAACTGCTAATGCGGGCATGTTCCTTCTTGGGGTGAGCCCCTGCTGCTTTTTCCTGGTGGTTAGCTTGATTGGTGTTTCAATGTTTCACTCACTGCCCAGGCTGGAGTCTGCTGGAAGGAGATTTATTTGAAGAAAGGGCAGTAATGACTTCCTGTCACTGCCAGCAGTTCTCTGCGTATACACATTTATGCTCTACATTTACCAAAAGCAGTTCCATTTCCCAGAAGATCCATTTGTCTTGCTCCCCAAGACTCTCAGAAAAGCAGTACCTTTACTGCTTAGGGAAAGCAAATTTGCTCAAAATCCAGCATCACATCATATTTTCATTTCCCTCTGGGATTATTTTTAATCTATGCTGGCTCCAAACATCACATTCTGTTACAAAAGACAAAAACATTTGAATGTCAAAGCACAAATCAAGATGCAAAATGTCAGATGGATGCCCAGACAAATGCATTCCGTTTTAGGTTAAAAACATAACTGTGATGACACACAGTACTCCCAGGAACCGAAGCTTCCAAACTGCTGGGAAACAGGCTGCTCAGAACCATGCCATTTCTGATGGAGGTCAGGCATTTACACTGAGAGCAGAATCCCACACACTGAAGACAGGCCTAGTTTCAAAAGGAAATGTTTGCTATTGAAGTCTCCTACTTGAGTTTTAGACTGAAACCATTCTTCCTATCTATTTTTCCTTCCCAAAAGGTTTTATAACATACCATGATTATAGATCTTAATCAAAGGCCATTTCATTGTTTTCTTTCTACAAAGGTAATACATGTTTCTCAGCAGAACAGCTTCAGCTTCTACAGGACTGTGGGAGCTTATCACAGGGATGTACAGCTTGCCCCACCATCCATATGATGAGGGAGCAGGAGGCTGGCTGAGGACAAAGCAAAAGTTGGCACCTTGCACCCCCTCTCCACCCGCTCCCCTCTAATGTGTGTGACATTCCTCAGGTACCCCTGACTGCCATAAATGAGAAACAAATAGTTAACTTGCAGAAATCACAATCCTACAAGACAGGAGTCTCCCTTGGTTTACAAATGTCCTAGAGATCTACAAACAAATAAGTTACCTTATCAATAGCACAATTTCCAGAGGCAAATAACTCAGTTCCTCAAGCCCTAATGTCTCCCTCCCCTCCATAAACAAAACTGAAGGAGGCTGAGGTAGAAGGAAATGTAAATATAGTTAAATCTCTTCTAAACCTAAATCTCACTAACAAAGACGATTGATAGCAGGATTGTGACATCCCACCAGAATCTCCCAACTATCTTGATGTTAATGGCTGGCCTAAAGACAACATTGATCAAGCCACAAGGCCTCTGGTATCCCTGCACCTTGTGGGCCCTCTTTAACATATGAAAGTTCCATTGAAACCTCCCTTCCCCTCCCCTTCCCCCAACCACAAGGTACATAACCTGCCATCTCTCACAACCCAGGGCAGCAGCTCTTTCTGCCCACGGGTCCTGTCCCCATGCTTTAATAAACCACCATTGTGCACCAAAGATGTCTCAAGAATTCTTTCTTGGTCATCAGCTCTGGACCTCAGCCCACCAAACCTCACCTAGGTTCTAGAACTTCATCACATAGACCCTGGATACCTTGAGAGCCATACTCTTCAGTCCCTTAACCTGTCCTCATGTTATTCAGGGCCTCAGGACATGAATTATTTTCTCATCCTCAGCCATCATTTGAAATTTGAACAGCCTCATACCTCATGTCCTATATCTCTCCAGGTGACAATTAGCTAATCCACTTCATGAAGAAAGGCTGAATGAACTTCCTGCATCCTGGAAATAAAGCCCTATCATTATATTTCTCACAGAGAGAGGAGTTCCTGGTGGGGTAGAAGGTAGTGACCCAGAGGGAAAGCTACAGAAGAGAGAAGGCACATCTATGTTAGGAGGGGCACATCTATGTTAGGAGGGGATCTTATGGTATTTTCAGAGTGTTCCCCATCATATTGTGTTGGTGATGAGCTGCCAGCAGCAGAGCTCACATGGCTAAAGACTAGAAAGAATGACAGAGGAACAAATAGAAATCATAGTAAGGAGCAAAGCATCAAAGTAAAAAGGCAAAACTTAGAGGAAAAAAGGCAGGTGGCAATGAAATTGTTGAAATTGTAAAAATTTGCTTTTTTCCCCAGCAGAATAGACTCAAGTTTGCATGGTTTCTTTTTCATGTGTTCAAACTTATGACATGTATGTACCATCTTTATAGCAAGCAAAAGAGAAAGAATTCGAGAAAATTATGTCCTGTTCTTTCTCTTTCTGAAAAAAAAAAAAGCATTTTCATTACATACTTTGTGCCCACCTCTGCTAGTTCCCTCTGTCTCTTGACCAGTACCAGTGCTCTTGGACCATCTGTAGAGCTGGGACACTTATCTCTCCCTCCATGATATCTGCAGCCAGCCAATCTCTCCCTTCCATGTTGGAGAACCCCTTTACCCATTGAGGGTCTCCATTGAACATAAATGGAAAGTCAGACAGCCCTGCAAATACTTGGCATCATATGAAGACACCTTATAAATGTTTTGTTCAATACCTTTGCTGAAAATTCCTGGCTCCTCCCATATTCCCATATTTGGAATATGACCTTCCTTCTGACTTTTATTTTTTTAATTGAATTCCACTATAGTTGACATACAATGTTATATTAAGTTAAGGTGTGTAATATAGTAATTCAACAATTCTATACAGTATTCAGTGCTCATCATGGTAAGTGTACTCTCAATCCCCTTCACTTATTTCACCCATCCCCCATACCCACTTCCCCTCTGGTAATCATCAGTTTGTTCTCTATGATGAGGGAGCAGGAGGCTGGCTGAAGACAAAGCAAAAGCTGGCACCTTGCACCCCCTCTCCACCCACTCCCCTCTAATGTGTGTGACATTCCTCAGACACCCCTGATTGCCATAAACCAGAAACAAATAGTTAACTTGCAGAGATCACATCCTGCAAGACAGAGTCTCCCTTGGTTTACAAATGTCCTAGAGATCTACAAACAAATAAGTTACCTTATCAATAGCACAATTTCCAGAGGCAAATAACTCAGTTCCTCAAGCCCTAATGTCTCCCTCCCTACCATAAACAAAATTGAAGGAGAGGCTGAGGTAGAAGGAAATGTAAATATAGTTAAATCTCTTCTAAACCTAAATCTCACTAACAAAGATGCTTGATAACAGGATTGTGACATCCCACCAAGAATCTCCCAACTATCTTGATGTTAATGGCTGGCCTAAAGACAACATTGATCAAACCACAAGGTCAAGGCCTCCTTATATCCTGCACCTTGTAGGCCCTCTTTAACATATGAAAGTTCCATTGAAACCTCCCTTCCCCTCACATTCCCCCAAACCCCAGGGTACATAACCTGCCATCCCTCACAACCCGGGGCAGCAGCTCTTCCTGCCCACTGGTCCTGTCCCCATGCTTTAATAAACCACCATTTTGCACCAAAGATGTCTCAAGAATTCTTTCTTAGTCATTGGCTCCGGACCTCAGCCCACCGAACCTCATCTAGGTTCTAGCATCATCTATAGTTAAGACTCTATTTTTTGGTTTGTCTCTCTTTTTTTTCCTTTGTTCATTTGTTTTGTTTCTCGAATTCTACATGAATGAAATCATATGGTATTTGTCTTTCTCTGCTTGACATATTTCACTTAATATTGTACTCTCTGGCTCTGTCCATATTATTGCAAATGACAAGACTTCATTCTTTTTATGGCTGAATAATTCCATTGTATGTATATACCCCATCTTATTTATCCATTCATCTGTTGATGAATGGGCTGTGTCTATAATGTGGCTTTTGCAAATGGTGCAGCAATAAACATAGGGTTTCAAGAATCCCTTCTGACTTTTTAAAGAACATATTTAGCTGAGTTAAATAGCAGCAGCATTCCTCATCTATACCCAGCAAGCCTTTATCTTTACCTTTCTTTTTTCCCCTCTATTGAGTATTGGACTCAAACTTTGGACTGCATCTCTTTGGCCCACCTCTAAGAACTTTGTTCACTAAGAGCTTTCTTCTTTCATACCTTTAATGCCTCCTTTTGACTGACATCTTCTACCCTATAAACACCTGCAAATCTTCCTTTGTTACAAATAATTCTTCCTCTCCTCACTCCAATCCCTTTAAAATTACTTAATGCCTTTGTTATTTACATTGCACTCTTTGTTGGATAATACCTGGGCGAGATAAAGAGAAATAATAGGCACTCCCTGCCTATAAGTAGCCCACAGTGAAAGGAGCAAATAGAAAATCAAATATGCAACACAATGTAGTGAGTACTAAACAAAGGCCCATACTCAAGATTGTGAAGGAAAGCACCAAAAGCAAGTAACTCCTTTACCTGGTGGTGCCCAACTGTTGGTGTAAGGGGCTGAGCAGAAAGAGGAGGTTTGTAAGAAAAATAACTTTTAAGTCTGTTGTTCAACAGAAAATGGGAATTGAACAGCCAAAGAAGAGAATGGACATGAGAAATTTCAAAGAGAGCATCCATATGGATCTACAACTTAAAATAACCTTGATGATTTATATTTTTCCTGAAAAACATTAATTTTATAAAAACTTTTATTAGCACATTTATATAATATCTTAATATAATTTTAATGTTTATCTCTGTAGCTTTATTCCCTTTGTACCTAATTTTTGTATTCATTCTTTTTCTTGATTAATGCCAAAGCTTTATTTATAACATCAAAAACATTTACAAAAAAAAAAAAAATCACCTCTTGACTTATCAGTTCCACTGTTTACAGTTTTCTTGTGTGGGGGGGGGTGGGGAGGGTCTTTTTGTTTGTTTTTATTTAAATTCCAGTTAGTTAACATACAGTGTAATATTAGTTTCAGGTACTGAATTTACTGATTCAACACTTACATATAACACCTGGTGCTCATCACAAGTGCACTCCTAATGCCCGCCACCTATTTCCCCCATCCCCCACTCACCTGTCCTCAAGTAACCATCGATTTGTTCTCTATAGTTAAGAGTCTGTTTCCTGATTTGCCTCTCTCTCTTTTTCTCCCATGATCATTTGTTTTGTTTCTTAAACAATCAATCAGCTGCCAGTAAATCATAGGGGTGGAGGCCACACAAAGCCTGCTGGTGTGAATTGAATTTGCTGCATACCTTCAACAAATAGCCAACCTCCTGAGGTTAATCTTCCCATAAAATAATATTTTCTGCAAAGAAATGTAAAAATAGTGTATATAGCGATGATTAAGGTCTAGTACTGTATAAATGCTCTTGCAATAGTGAATACTATCATTGTTTTTGTTACTACTACCAAAATTCTGTTAGTGTAATTACCAGTACTTCTATTATTATTATTATTATTATTACTCCTTTTGATTTATCTTTTATAAAGTGGATCACCCTTTTCCTCTTATTTTTAATTTATAATGCAATGCAAATCAATCATGGTAGTCAGAGACAGTGGTTTTTAAATATCCAGTTATTAAATCATGGAGATTGTCTTCACAGCTTTATATACAATGGATTTTTGTAGCTGTTTTGTGGACTCTTGAAACGAAGGCATATTCTCCATAGAAAAGAGAATTATATATCTAATATTTCAATTCTCAGAAATGGATAGTGTAACATGAAAGGCTTCATTACCAATGAAGTTTATATTAATTTCTCCTTTCATTTCTGACTGAACTTATATGGATATTTTGATTATTATTTCTGGCAGTTAAAAACTATTATATTGACTGTCCTATTGAATTTTTTAAAGACTTCCATATTTTATATTACACGTTTCTACCTTTATTTTTTTATTATGTTATGTTAGTCACCATACAGTTCATCATTAGTTTTTGATGTAGTGTTCCATGATTCATTGTTTGCATATAACAGCCAGTGCTCCATGCAATACATGCCCTCTTTAATACCCATCACTAGGTTAACCCATCCGTCCTCCCCCTTCCCCTCAAAAACTCGCAGTTTGCTTATATGAGTCCATAGTCTCTCATGGCTCATCTCCCCTCTGATTTCCCTCCCCTTCATTTTTCCTTTCCTTCTCCTAATGCCCTCCATGCTATTCCTTATGTTCCACACATAAGTGAAACCATATGATAATTGACTTTCTCTGCATTGACACATTTCACTTAGCATGATCTCCTCCAGCCCTATCCACGTTGATGCAAAAGTGGGGTATTCATCTTTTATGAAGGCTGAGTAATATTCCATTGTATACATGGACCACATCTTCTTTATCCATTCATCTGTTGAAGGACATCTCAGCTCCTTTCATAGTTTTGCTATTGTGGACATTGCTGCTATGAATATTGGGGTACATATGGCCCTTCTTTTCATGACATGTGTATCTTTTGGGTAAATACTCAGTAGTGCAATTGCTGAATCATAGGGTAGCTCTATTTTTAACTTTTTGAGGAACCTCCACAGATTTCAAAAGTGGCTGTACCAACTTGCATTCCCATCAACAAAAAAAAAAAGGCTCTCGGCCTTTCCCTTAAGATCACAAACACAACAAGGATGCCCGAACTTGCCACTGTTGTTCAACATAGTACTAGAAGTCCTAGCAAAAGCAATCAGACAACAAAAAGACATAAAAGGTATTCAAATTGGCACAGAAGAAGACAAACTCTCTCTCTTTACAGATGACATGATACTTTATGTGGAATACCCTAAAGACTTCACCCCTACATTACTAGAACTCATACAGCAATTCAGTAATGTAGCAGGATATAAAATCAATGCACAGAAATACATATTCTTATGTATATACATATTATTATACAATAACAAGGTAACTGTAGGAAGAGAAATTAAAGAATTGATTCCATTTACAATAGCACCAAAAACTATAAGATACCTTGGAATAAACCTAACCAAAGAGGTAAGGATCTATACTCAAGGAACTACAGAACACTAGTGAAAGAAATTGAAGAAAACACAAAGAGATGGAAAAATATTCCATGTTCATGGATCAGAAGGATAAATATTATTAAAATGTCTATGCTTCCCAGAGCAATCTATACTTTCAATACCATCCTGATCCAAACACCGGGGGCATTTTTTTTTTAAGATTTTATTTATTTATTTGAGAGAGAGACAGTGAGAGAGAGCATGAGCGAGGAGAAGGTCAGAGGGAGAAGCAGACTCCCCATGGAGCTGGGAGCCTGATGTGGGACTCGATCCCGGGACCCCGGGATCATGACCTGAGCCGAAGGCAGTCGTCAAACCAACTGAGCCACCCAGGCATCCCCCGGTGGCATTTTCAAAGTGCTGGAATAAACAATCCTAAAATTTGTATGGAACCAGAAAAGACCCCAATTATCAAGGAAATTTTGAAAAACGAAAACAATGCTGGTGACATCACATTGCTTCATTTCAAGCTGTATTGCAAAGCTGTGAACACCAAGACAGTATGGTACTAGCACAAAAACAGGCATATAGACCAATGGAACAGAATAGGCAGCCCAGATATGGACCCTCAACTCTATGGTCAAATAATCTTTGACAAAGCAAGAAAAAATATCCAATGGAAAAAAGACAACCCCTTCAATAAATGGTGCTGGGAAAATAAGACAGCTATAAACAGAAGAATGAATCTGGAGCATTCCCTTACACCATATACAAGGATAAACTCAAAATGGATGAAAGACCTCAATGTGAGAAAGGAATCCATCAATATCCTAGAGAAGAACATCTGCAGTAACCTCTTTGACATTGGCCACAGGAACTTCTTTCAGGACACATCTCCAAAGACAAAGGAAACAAAAGTGAAAATGAACTTTCGGAATTTCCTCAAGGTAAAAAGCTTCTGCACAGCAAACAAAATAGTCAAAAACAAAACAAAAAGAAAACAAAACAAAAACAAACAAACAAACAACAACAACAACAACAAAAACCAAAGAGGCAACCCATGGAATGGGAGATGTTTGCAAATGACACTGTAGACAAAGGGCAGATATCCAAGATTTATAAAGAACTTCTCAAACTCAACATCCAAGAAACAAATACTCAGTTCAAAAAATGGGCAGAAGACATGAACAGACACTTCTCAAAAGACACACAAAGGGCTAACAGACACATGAAAAAATATTCATTATTATCAGCCATCAGGGAAATGAAAATCAAAACCACATTGAGATACCACCTTACACCAGTTAGAATGGCAAAAATTGACAAGACAAGAAACAACAAATGTTGGAGAGGAAACATTGAGAATGATATTCACTGTGGGTCTTTTATAGATGGATTTTATGAAATTGAGGAATGTTCCCTCTACCCCTATACTCGGAAGAGTTTAATTGGAAAAGGATGCTGTATTTCGTCAAATGCTTTTTCTGCACCAATTGAGAGGACCCATGTGTTTCTTCTCTCTTCTCTTATTAATATGTTCTATCACATTGATTGATTTGTGAATGTTGAACCACCCTTGCATCCCACGATAAATTGTCATTGTAGATAACCCTTTCAATGTACTGTTGGAGCCTATTAGCTAGGATCTTGTTGAGAATTTTGTTGAGAAATTAGGCATCCATAGTGGTCTGAAATTGTCCTTGTTGATAGGGACTTTGCCTGGTTTGGGGATCAAGGTAATGCTAGCCTCATAGAATGAGTCTGGAAGTTTCCTTCTGTTTCTATTTTTTGAAACAGCTTCAGGAAAGTAAGCATGATTTCTTTGAATGTTTGGTGGAAATCCCCAGGGAATCCATCAGGTCCTGACTCTTGTTTTTTGGAGGTTTTTGATCACATCACTGGTTCAATCTCATTACTGGTTATTGGTCCATTCAGATTATCAATTTCTTCCTGTTTCAGTCTTGGTAGTTTATGGGTTTCCAGGAATGCAGACATTTCTTCCAGGTTGCTTAGTTCATTGGCATATAGTGGTTGATAATAATTTCTGATGATTGTTTCTATTTCTTTTGTGTTAGTCATGGTCTCTCCCCTTTCATTCACAATTTTATTAATTTGGGTCCTCTCTCTTTTCTTTTGGATAAATCTGGCCAGTGGTTTATTGATCTTATTAATTCTTTCAAAGAACCAGCTTCTAGTTTTGTTGATGTGTTCTACTGTATTTCTGGTTCCTAACTCAATGATCTCTGCTTTCATCTTAATTATTTCCCTTCTTGTGCATGGGGCAGGCCTAATTTGTTGTTGATTCTCCAGTTCTTTGAGTTGTAAAGAGAATTTGTGTATTCTGGATTTTTTTTTCTTTTTTCTTTTCTTTTTTTTTTTTTTTTTTTTGAGTGAGGCTTAGATGGTTATGCATTTCCCACTTAGGACCACCTTTGTTGAACCCCATGGGTTTTGGACCAATGTGTTTTCTTTCTCACTGGTTTCCATGAATTGTTTAAGTTCTTCTTTGATTTCCTGGTTGATCCAAACATTCTTGAGCAAGGTGTTCTTTAACTTCCAAGTATTTAAATTTCTTCCAAACGTTTTCTTGTGAAAAATGCTTTCAAAGCACTGTGTTCTGAGAATTTGCAGGGAATAATCTCAATCTTTTGGGATCAGTTGAGACCTGATTCATGACCCAGAATGTGGTCTATTCTAGAGAAAGTTCCATGTGTGCTTGAGAAGAATGAGTATTCTCTTGTATTAGGGTGGAATGTTCTTTATGTATGTATCTATGAGGTCCATTTGTTCCAGGGTGTCATTCAAAGCTCGAGTTTCTTTGTTGATTTTCTGCTTAGTTGATCTGTCTGTCATTGAGAGGTCTCCTTGAGGTCTCCTACAATTAATGCACTGTTATCAATATGTCTTTACTTTGGTTAACAGTTGGCTTATGTAGTTGGCCGCTCCCATTTGGGGGTATAGATATTTACAATTGTTAGATCTTCTTGTTGGATAGACCCTTTAAGAAAGATATAGTGTCCCTCTGTATCTCTAACTACAAACTTTAGCTTAAAATCTAATTTGTCTGATATGAGAATTGCTATCCCAGCTTTCTTCTGGGTCCATTGACATAAAAGAGTCCATCCCTTCACTTCCAGTCTGTATGTATCCTTAGGTTCAAAATTAGCCTCTTATAGACAGCATATGGATGGGTCCTGCCTTTTTACCCAATCTGCAACCCTGTGCCATTTTATGGGAGCTTTTAGGCAGCTCATATTGAGAGTGATTAATGAAAGATAAGATTTTAATTGACATCATGTTGCTTGTGAAGTCCTTGTTTCTATGGATTATATCTTTATCTCTGTTCTGGATCACTGTTGGAGTCTTTCTGCTTTCAGAGAACTCTCCTTAATATTTCTTGCAGAGTCAGCTAGTGATCATGTATTCTTTTAGTTTCTGCTGGTCGTGGAAGCTCTTTATCTTTCCATCCATTCCAAATGACCACCTTGCCACATAAAGTATTTTTTTAATTAATTAATTTATTTATTTATTTTAATTTTTTATTTCTTTTCAGCATAACAATATTCATTGTTTTTGCACCACACCCAGTGCTCCATGCAATCCGTGCCCTCTCTAATACCCACCACCTGGTTCCCCCAACCTCCCACCCCCTGCCCCTTCAAAACCCTCAAATTGTTTTTCAGAGTCCATAGTCTGTCATGGTTCACCTCCCCTTCCAATTTCCCTCAACTCCCTTCTCCTCTCTAACTCCCCTTGTCCTCCATGCTATTTGTTATGCTCCACAAATAAAGTGAAACCATATGATAATTGACTCTCTCTGCTTGACTTATTTCACTCAGCATAATCTCTTCCAGTCACGTCCATGTTGCTACAAAAGTTGGGTATTCATCCTTTCTGATGGAGGCATAATACTCCATAATGTATAAGGACCACATCTTCCTTATCCATTTGTCTGTTGAAGGGCATCTTGGTTCTTTCAACAGTTTGGCCACCGTGGCCATTGCTGCTATAAACATTGGGGTACAGATGGCCCTTCTTTTCACTACATCTGTATCTTTGGGGTAAATACCGAGTAGTGCAATTGCAGGGTCATAGGGAAGCTCTATTTTTAATTTCTTGAGGAATCTCCACACTGTTCTTCAAAGTGGCTGCACCAACTTGCATTCCCACCAACAGTGTAAGAGGGTTCCCCTTTCTCCAACATCCTCTCCAACACATGTTGTTTCCTGTCTTGCTAATTTTGGCCATTCTAACTGGTGGAAGGTGGTATCTCAAGGTGATTTTAATTTGAATCTCCCTGATGGCTAGTGATGATGAACATTTTTTTCATGTGTCTGATAGCCATTTGTATGTCTTCATTGGAGAAGTGTCTGTTCATATCTTCATATGTAGAAGAATGAAACTCGACCATTCTCTTACACCGTACACAAAGATAAACTCAAATGGATAAAAGACCTCAATGTGAGACAGGAATCCATCAGAATCCTCGAGGAGAACATAGGCAGTAACCTCTTCGATATCAGCCACAGCAACTTCTTTCAAGATATGTCTCCAAAGGCAAAGGAAAGAAAAGCAAAAATGAACTTTTGGGACTTCATCAAAATCAAAAGCTTCTGCACAGCAAAGGAAACAGTCAGCAAAGCAAAGAGGCAATCCACAGAATGGGAGAAGATATTTGCAAATGAGTACAGACAAAAGGTTGATATCCAGGATCTATAAAGAACTCCTCAAACTCAACACACACAAAACAGACAATCATATAAAAAAAAATGGGCAGAAGATATGAACAGATAAAGTATTTTTGATGGGATGGTCTTCCCATTTAGTATCCTGAATATGTCTTGCCAGCCCTTTCTGGCTTGACAGATCTCTATGGGAAAGTCTGGTGTTATTCTGATGTTCCTCCCTCTGTAGGTAAGGAACCTCTTCCCCCTAGCTGCCCTTAAGATGGTTTCCTTGGTTCTGATATTTGCTAGTTTTACTATTACATGCCAGGACAGTGGTTTATTCTTCTTAACTTGGGAGGGGTCCTTTCTGCCTCTAGGACATGAATGCTTCTTTCATTTCCCAGATTAAGGAAGTTCCCAGCTATAGTTTGCTCAAATATATCTTCTAGTTCTCTCTGTCTCCACCCCCTCAGGGATCCCAATAATTCTGACTTGGAATGTTTCATGGCGTCATCTATTTCTCTAATTCTGTTTTCATGTATTCTAAGCTGGTTTTTTCCAGACCTCCTCCTGTTCCTTCTTTTATATCAGTTTGTCTTCTAGATCACTAATTAGTTCTTTTGTCTCATTTACCCTAGCTGTTAGAGTATCTAGATTAGATTGTATCTCACTGATAACATTTTTAAGTTCTACCAGATCAGTTTTCATCTCTGCCCTTAGAGAATCTATGCTGCCATTAATGGTGTCCTCTATCCCAGCTATTGTCTTCTATTTCTGACATCTTGCTTATATCTATATCCATTAGTTCTGTGGCAGAGGCCACAGTCTCTGAATATTTCCTGTGTTAGGGGTTCCTTCTTTTAGTCATTCTGTTGATGGGTGGTTGAGGGAATGTACAGAAGCCAAATCATTGACCACAACCCAAGCAAGATGCACCTGTTTTATAGGGACCTTAGGGTTGATGGCCTCTTGTTCTTCCAGCCTGTCTTCTGGGAGAGGGGCCTGCCACCCTCTTACTCAGGCAACCCTGTTTGAACAGAGTTACCCTGCCCCCTTGGGGGGATGGGCTCAGTGAAAACCGGTTTTGGGGGGCTTTTGTCTCAGATGGTTTACCCTGGTGGATTTCTGCATCTCTTCTGAGAGTCAAAGCAGAAGTGACTGTATCCAAACCTCTGTCTCAGAACAGAGATCGCAGTCTGTTCTTCAATGTGCTCTCCAAGCCACACTGTCTCCGTTTCTTTCTGTGCAGCTAAAAATCGAGTGTCCTGGGTTGTGTACCCCATGGCAGCACTCCAAGCCCTTGCTTCCAGGTCCAGGCACTACTCTGCCTTTTGTGCTTCTAAAACCACCAGCTGCCCCCAATTCACATGCATGACCCCACAGGTCCAGGTTTCAGTCTGCCCTAAATTCTTTCCTCTGACACTGCTATTCTGTGAGTCTGTGCTTGGTCTCCAGCGCAGGAGGCTTTTGTGCTGCAGTGGTGCAGGATCCTGGAGGCCCACTCCTCCTTCCATTTAACTTCTGATATCTGCCCAGAGAATCACAGCTCCCCCCTTCACACCTGGAAACCAATCACCAGGGATATTCTGTTTGTAGAGATCTAGATATATCTTCTTACATCTCAGGATGATATTGTGGGTATTCAGAATGGTCTAGTAGATAACCCACTCAATTCAGGGGACTGATTGAAATAGGGTCCCTACCCCTCTGCCATCTTTGCAACCACTTAAGTGACTTTTCAATGTAGACTATCAGGTGAGGAAAATCTTTAAGCACAATTAATCTATTAAGTTTCCCCATTTTTTGGAATTCAGATTTCATTTTTTATTAAATTTTTTTTATTTTTTTTGTTTTATTTACTATTATTTTATAGAGAGAGAGCACATGGGAGTAGGGATAGAGAGAGGAAGAGCAAGAGGGAGAAAAAGAATCTAAGCACGCTCTACTCCCAGCAAGGAGCCTCACAACTCTGAGACCATGACTTGAGCCAAAATCAAGTCAGATGCCTAACCAACTAAGCTACCCAGATATCCCCCAGAGCTCCTTTTCTTTTTTTAAACCAATTCAGGCATATCAAGATACATAATTTCATCAGTTAGTGTTAGTTTTTAGCATCAACTTTTTCCTGAATCTGAAAACACTTAAGGCCAGACCTCCTAAAATCCAAATGGCTTTTCTTACTAGTTTTACAACATTGTGTTCAACAGAGATCTTACCAGGCAGTATACATTTTTCTGTGTTCTGACTTAACACATATGCACCAGAAGAACCCAACCATAGAAAGAATGGGGAAAAGGAGGGAAAACCCATGTGAGAGTCTTTGTTTTTGACAAGGCATCTGGGAGGTTTTGGGCTGATTAGATACTAAATAAGTCACAATGTGCACCTTTTCTACAGCACCCCACATAGGAGGAGAGCCCTAGGGTATCTATTTTTAGAATTATAATGTTCAACTTATATCTGTTTAAAATTGTATGTCATGTAGAAAAAAATATGTCACACCAGAGTCATTGTATGACAGAAAAGAAAACCTGTTGGAAATTTCCCAGAACTCTCACCAAGACATCCTCATACACAGAAGCAATTAAACACTGAGAAAGAGGAAAGTTACAGCAACTCCAGAGGGAGAGCCAGCTATCACCTGGGAAAAGCAGTCACAGAGACTGAACTCACAGTTCAGGGAAAGGGGATTGAGGAGTTTCTATGTTAATAGAAAGCTGCAAATTTGGCTCCTTGCAGGAAGAGAAAGGAAAGAAAACATGCAGGAATTTCACTTAAGTATTATATCCCATTGTCTTATGACTTTTTTATTCTTCCTTTATTTTTTACAACAACCTGTATATTATTAGATAGCATTATCCCTACATTACAGAAAAAAAAAGACTGAGGCCCAAATACATTGCAAAAACAGAAAGCAGAGACAGAAATCATTCAGACTGTTAAACACTAAGTCTCTGGGGGTTTCCTTCAGTGCTTAAATTGTCATAAGTGACAGAATGCATTAACACAGAATTAGAGAAAATACGGTTGAAAACAGAGTCCTTATCTTAAAGGGATTTAAAAATATTTCTGACTGCACCATCCACCCAAACTGTATTCAAGGAAGTGCTGTATCAAAATGACCAGTCTTTCCATTCCCAGAAAAAAAACAGGAGAAAGTGAACTATGACCTCTGTGATCCTTTCTGCTAGGCCACCTCCTGCTTCCTGGTGCTCAAGCCCTATCTGTTTCAGTCTGTTCTGGCTGTACCCAGAGGCTGCTACTATTCTTTCCCTCATCTCCAGCCACATTTGGCCACCTAAGCATCTTGTTCTGGATGGAGGGCTCTAGCGTACAGTTCTGTTACCCATCAGAACAGCATATGCTGCCTATCATGCAGCCAATAAAAGCTCCCTGTGCTACAGTTCTAAGGCTTCCAGAGATAGGTACCATACCTGACTACCCTGCTTCCAACATGGGCTCATTTGCATGTCTCCAAATGTTATTCAAAATGAAATTCCAAGGTCAAATACATTTGAGAAACACTGGCTAAAAAATAGCACAGGTCACTGAGGTAATTAACTACAGGGCTCCTTGAAATCCAATATTCTAATGTGGGCTGTGGTTCTCCAAGGGTTGGGTGTATTATGCAAGGTTTCCAAAATGATTTGACCTGGAAACCCTCTTTCTTGAGTTGCTTCAAGGGAACAGTGCTCTGTGGGATATCCTTTAAAGAGGAATAGGGATAAATAAAGTTCTAGGACCAAGAATTAGGGAAATATCAAGACCCAAAACCTATTTTAGCTAACTCAGGTACAAAAAAAAGAAAGACCAAAAGGCCATGATTCTTGTATAAAAGTATGAGGAAAAATGCTCAAGCTCTGGCCTAATTTAGAATGATTCTAACATTATATCAAAATACCTTCTCTATACCATTTTAAGGCAAATGTCCCCTTTCATAAATTTCAGATCATGGCCATCAAACACATCTCCATCATTTTTTCAATGCTCTAATCTTAAACTGGACATTTACAGGATTCAAGAGTTAGTTGCCTTGTGAAGCATTCCATCATGAGTTCTGATTGTTAAAAGTCTTCCCATTCACTGAGTCAAAAAACCCACTTGTACTCATAGGTCCCATTTCTATTCCTTGCAGTATGGAAATATTTCTCTCAGCATGTACCAAGTCCCCTTCATATTCTCTTTGCCAGTATATCTAGTTCCTTCAACTCTTTCTTAGATTAAACTGTTCTTAAATCCTTGCCCAGTCTCATTCTGTGGAAGAGGACTAGTTTTCAATGTCTCTCCTACTTGAGATATTTAAAGCAGACTATCCTTGTACCACTTATGTAGAGTACCCACCTCAGAAAGTTGGCTTCCCTATTATTTTGTCACTCAAAAACTACAATTTTTTTTTTACTTTTGCCATTACTTGGTATTGACTTCTTCAAATCTCAGGAGATTTAACCTGTGATCCTTAAATCTATTTCTTTATCATCTTTAAAAACTGCTTCATCCTTTCTTATATATCATATCAGAGAATAAGACAATTCTTAAAACCTTAAAAATAGCTTATCAGACATTAAAATTATAATAAATTTCTAGAATTGTAAAGTTAAAAAGTAACTTTGGAGGTAACCTTGTCTAAAACTTCATTTTACACATGAAGAAACTAAAACATGAGTAGTAAAGGGATTTGCTATAGTCAATTCTTTTAATACATGTTTTTGAGCATTTACCTAATGTGCTCAACACTATTCTATGGCTAAAGATACACTGCAGGGGTGGGGGGAAAGTTTCTGCTCTATTGTGACTTACATTCTATTTTGACAAAGAATTGAGATTTGAACCCAATTCTTTCTCTTGCTCATCTTTCTGTCTCTATCTTATCCTTTTTAATACAAAAATAGCTCTATAAAACTTTCATATATATAATGTCCAAAACTGATGAAAGAACATTTATATTTAAATTAAAGCTGAATTATTTCCAACAGGTCTCAAACTCCAAAATTTACCATTCCTTTTCCCCCAACTTTCCAAGTAACCCATTTTATGCCCATATAACCCTTGCCTTCAAGGTTTGTCAGTTCATATCTAATTGGGAAATGATGCTTTGTCTACAGAAATGAGCCACCTTCCACAGACTGCAGGCAAAAATACCACTCTCCTTGGGGCTGGGTGTGCTCAGGTGAATACACATTCCTCACAGGATAGTGTGTAGGGACCATACTTGTAAAGTCTGTACCTGGAACTGGGACTGATGTGGCAATCTCAATGAGATGAAATGGAAGGAAAAAGGATAGTTTGATCTTCCTGAGTACATGCTTCTGTAACAAAATGCAGCTGTCTAAAGAAGAAAAAAAAATGTGTGGAAAGTATCCAAAAGAACTTCACTAAGGTTATTTTCTAATGCAAGTTGAGAAGAAATCTATCACAAATTTAGTTATTAGGGACATACTAGAACTTTTGTGTTTTGCAGTCAAAATTGAAAAACACAGCAAAATATTAACTCACAAAGAAGTTGACATTTCTAAGAATAATCAATTATTTACACATCTTTTGTTTATAGTAAACTGGCAGTCAACTATTCCATATAATAGGCGAAGAAAACATGTTAAAAAAATGGTCAGAAGACATGAACAGACACTTCTCCAATGAAGACATACAAATGGCTAGCAGGCATCATGATAATGATGATGGCATCATTAGCGATCGAGGAAATGCAAATCAAAACCACACGCACACCAGTTAGAATAGCAAAGATTAACAAGGCAGGAAACAACAAATGTTGGAGAGGATGTGGAGAAAAGGGAACCCTCGTACACTGTTGGTGGGAATGCAAGTTGGTGTAGCCACTTTGGAAAACAGTGTGGAGATTCCTCAAAAAATTAAAAATAGGGCTAACCTATGATTTGGCAATTGCACTATTGGATATTTACCCCAAAGACACATATGTGGTGAAAAGAAGGGTCATATGTACCCCAATATTCATAGCAACAATGACCATAATCACCAAACTATGGAAAGAGCCAAATGCTCTTTAACAGGTGAATGGATAAAGAAGATGTGGTCCAGGACAAGATGGCGGGGAAGTAGGAGGAGGTGCCCTCTCAACCTGTACCCTAAAGTGTGCTGATTACCTTCCAAAGAACTCCGATCACCCACAAAATCAGCCTGAGAACAGAATTATACACGTCTGGATCTCTACAGGAGCAGAAGACACCAGTGGGCAGGTAAAGCAGAGTGGGAACATCGGACTGATATCGGACGATAAACAAAAGGGGGAGGGAGCCACCAGAGGTGACCCACTGGAAAGTAATATCCCAATACAAGAGTGCCCTGGGTCGGGGGACCAGCATGAACTGGGAGGGTGGGAAAAAGCACAAAAAGGGGGGGGGGGGGGGGGGGGGGGGGGGGATTGTGGGAATTGGGGTGGTGAGGGACAGGGGCTTAAGTCCCAGGACCCAGGACAGCCACCCATGGAGCAGAGCCAGAGAGAGTGTGGCGGAGAAACCAGGTCTTGGTCCCTGAGCCACCAGCGCGCCTGAGAGTGCATGGGGTCCGGATGCTTTGAGGGGCTGGGAGCCTCACCAGCCGGCAGAAGCACAGCCTTTTTGCAGTCCCCACGCGAGTGCCATGCCCTGCTATCAGAGTCTGAGTCAAGCCCCGCTCCCTCCCCTGAGAGAGGTGCTCACAGGCGCAAGCGAAAGACCAGGCACTCCCATCCCTGGCCAGTGGGAAAATCTCAGTGTACGATGGAAGCTTGGAACCTCTCTGGCAGTCTGGAGCTGCCCAGACAGCTGCCGCTGCCGTGGTTTGGGGTACAAGCAAAAACATCCTGCATCCCCAGGGACCACAACGCTGAACCTGCTCTGCCAGCAGCCAAGGGGGAATTTATTTGGGCTCTGCAGCCAGACTGAGGCTTCTGTCTGAGAGGGAGGTCAGGGTGCAGTTTGCTTTCCTCTAAACCTACAAAAACCATCAAAAGCGGTCAAGGCGAGAGAGAGAAAAAAAAAAGTGAACTAACATAAAAACCGCCAGAGAATAAAAGCCTGAAAAAAACAGTTTCCTCAGAGCCCACCCCCTTGAGGGGGGTGGGAAGACTTAACTCAGAGAACCTCACTGACTGAAAACCCACGTGGCAGGCCCCTCCCCCAGAAAACAAACCAGGAAAGAAAAAAAAAAAAAAAAGACTACAAGAGAACCACCACTACTTCAAAGGACAACTTTGTTTTTAATTCGTTCCCACTATTCTGGCTCATTTTTTTTTATATAGATAATTTTTTAACCTATTTACCATCACAGTGAGATGTCCAGTACATCAAATTCCGTAATAACTTTCTAACCTGAACGTTTTGATACATACACCTGTGTTTTTCTTTTGCATTTCTATTTTTTAAATTTCTTTTTTTTATTTTAGTTTAGTTTAGTCTAGTATATTCCTTTTTTATTTTTATTTTCTAATATTCATATAGAGTTAAACTTCAAAGAAATCCCCTTTCCTCAATCAATGCAATTTCCTTAATCAATCAAAATTACCCCTATAGGTAAACCAATTTTTAATCCCCCTTTATCTTAGGAAAGTTGAGTCCTTTAACAAAGATATCAAGATAAATCCAGGAAGAATCAAAACAACCTTCCTTGCTCACACTGAGAATTTATAACCACTCTCCCATCTTTTTCTTCCACCAGTGTTTCTGTGTTTTTGTGTTTGTCCTGATAGTATATAAATCTTACACTTGGGGTTCTTTTTGACGAGGTTCTTCCTTTATTTGCATATATATATATATATATATAATTTTTTTTCTCTTGTCATATACTTTTATCAGTCTTTTTGTTTGTCTGTTTTTGTTTGTATACTTCATAAATCTTACCTTGGGGCCCATTTGGGATGAACCTTCTCTTTTATCTTCCCTTTCTTTCCTCTCTCTCTCTCTCTCTCTTTTTCTTTTTCTTTTCTTTTTTCTCTTGTTTGGGTGGGGAATCCTGATTGCTCAGAAGCGTTCCAGGGTGCACCTTGATTGCACCATGGTCGATACATCCAGCTACATCCATTCAGTCATCTCTCACCAAAATGACTAGGAAGAGGAATGCCCAACAGAAGAAAAATACAGAAGATGGGCCTTCTGCAACAGAGCTAATGGCTATCAACATAGACAATATGTCAGAAAGAGAATTCAGGCTAACAATTATCCAGGCAATAGCTAGGTTGGAGAAAGCCATGGATGACCAAATGGAATTGATTAGGGCTGAACTGAAAGCAACCAGAGATGATGTTTACAATGTTAGGACAGAGCTGAAAGCTACCAGGGATGAGGTTCACAATGCTCTCAATGAGTTCCAACCTAATCTAAATTCTCTAAAAGCTAGGGCAACTGAGACAGAAGATACAATTAGTGATCTGGAGGACAAACAGAGAGAAAGGATCAGGAGGAAGCCTGAAACAAACAGCTTAGAAACCACGAAAACAGAATCAGGGAAATAAATGATGCCATGAAACATTCCAACGTCAGAATTATTGGAATCCCTGAAGGGGAGGAGAAAGAAAGAAGTCTAGAAGATACAGTGGAACAAGTTCTTCATGAAAATTTTCCCAATCTCGTGAATGGAACCAGCGTTCATGTACTAGAGGCCAAACGGTCTCCACCCAAGATTATAGATTCCAGAAAAACATCAAGGCACCTGATAGTCAAATTGAGGAATCATAATTGTAGATATAATTTCTTGAAAGCCGCTAGGACAAAAGGCTCCTTACTTACAGAGGAAAGCCCATCAGAATAACGTCAGACCTGTCCATAGAGACCTGACAAGCCAGAAAGGGCTGGCAAGATATATTCAGGGCACTAAATGAGAAGAACATGCAGCCAAGAATACTTTATCCAGCAAGACTGACATTCAAAATGGATGGAGAGATAAAGAGTTTCCAAGACCAGCAAGGCTTAAGACTATGCAACCACCAAGCCGACACTGCAGGAAATATTAAGGGGGGGTACTATAAAAGAGGAAAAATCCTAAGAATAGCATTGAACAGAAATATAGAGACAATCTATAGAAAGAAAGACTTCAAAGGTAACACGATGTCAATAAAAACGTATCTATCAATGATCATTCTCAATGTGAATGGCCTAAATGCGCCCATAAAATGACACAGGGTTGCAGATTGGATAAAACGACAGGACCCATCCATATGTTGTCTACAAGAGACCCATTTTGAACCTAAAGATACATCCAGACTGAAAGTGAAGGGATGGAGAAGCATCTTTCATGCCAATGGGCCTCAAAAGAAGGCCGGGGTAGCGATTCTCATATCAGACAAATTAGATTTTAAACTAAAGACTGTAGTCAGAGATACAGAAGGACACTACAACATTCTTAAAGGGAGTATCCACCAAGATTATCTAACAATTGTAAATATCTATGCCCCCAATATGGGAGCAGCCAATTACATAAGAAAACTGTTAATCAAGATAAAGAGTCATATTGATATGAACACATTAATAGTAGGAGATCTTAACACACTTCTCTCAGTAATAGACAGATCATCGAAGCAGAAAATCAATAAAGAAACAAGAGCATTGAATGACACATTGGACCAGATGGACCTCATAGATATATACAGAACATTCCACCCTAAAACAACAGAATACTCATTCTTCTCAAGTGCACATGGAACCTTCTCCAGAATGGACCACATACTGGGTCACAAATCAGGACTAAACCGATACCAAAAGACTGAGATTATTCCCTGCACATTCTCAGATCACAATGCTTTGAAACTAGAGCTCAATCACAAGGAAAAGTTCGGAAGGAACTCAAACACCTGGAAGCTAAAGACCACCTTGCTTAAGAATGCTTGGATCAACCAGGAGATCAAAAGAACTGAAACAATTCATGGAAACCAATGAGAATGAAGACACTTTGGTCCAAAACCTATGGGATACAGCAAAGGCGGTCCTAAGGGGGAAATACATAGCCATCCAAGCCTTCCTCAAAAAACTTGAAAAATCCAGAATACACCAGCTGTCTCTACACCTTAAAGAACTGGAGAATCAACAACAAATCAAACCAATTCCACACATAAGAAAGGAAATAATCAAGATTAGAGCTGAGATCAATGAGGTAGAAACCAGAGTTACAGTAGAACATATCAATGAAACTAGAAGCTGGTTTTTTGAAAGAATCAATAAGATCAATAAACCATTGGCCATAGTAATCCAAAAGAAAAGAGAGAAAGCCCAAATTCATAAAATTATGAATGAAAGGGCGAGATCACAACACCAAGGAAGTAGAAACAATCATCAGAAGTTATTATCAACAGTTATATGCCAAAAAGGTAAGCAACCTAGATGAAATGGATGCATTCCTGGAAAAGTATAAACTCCCAAAATTGAACCAAGAAGAAATTGACAACCTGAATAGACCAATATCTAGTAACGAGATTGAAGCAGTAATCAAAACTTCCCAAAAAACAAGAGCCCAGGACCTGACGGATTCCATGTGGGAATTCTACCAAACTTTCAAAGAAGAAATAACACCTATTCTCCTGAAGCTGCTTCAAAAAATTGAAGCAGAAGGAAAACTTCCAGACTCTTTCTATGAAGCCAGCATTACCTTGATCCCCAAACAAGGCAAACACCCTACCAAAAAGGAGAATTTCAGACCAATATCACTGATGAATACGGATGCTAAGATTCTCAACAAGATCCTAGCAAACAGGATCCAACAGCACATTAAAAAGATTATCCACCATGACCAGGTGGAATTCATTCCTGGGCTACAAGGATGGTTAAACATTCACAAATCAATCAATGTGATAGAACAAATTAATAAGAGAAGAGAGAAGAATCACATGGTCCTCTCAATTGATGCAGAAAAAGCATTTGACAAAATCCAGCATCCGTTCCTGATTAAAACGCTTCAAAGTATAGGGATAGAGGGAACATTCGTGAACTTCGTAAAATGTATCTATGAAAGACCCACAGCAAATATCATCCTCAATGGGAAAAAGCTTGCAGCCTTCTGGTTGAGATCAGGAGCACGACAAGGATGCCCACTCTCACCACTCTTGTTCAACATAGTATTAGAAGTCCTAGCAACAGCAATCAGACAACAAAGAGAAATAAAAAGTCTCCAAATTGGCAATGAAGAAGTCAAACTCTCTCTCTTCACAGATGACATGATTCTTTATATGGAAAACCCAAAAGACTCCACCCCCAAACTACTAGAACTCATACAGCAATTCAGCCATGTGGCAGGATACAAAGTCAATGTACAGAAATCAGTGGCTTTCTTATACACTAACAAAGAAAATACAGAAAGGGAAATTACAGAATCGATTCCATTCACTATAGCACCAAGAACCATAAGATACCTGGGAATAAACCTAACCAAAGAGGTAAAGGATCTGTACTCGAGGAACTACAGAACACTCATGAAAGAAATTGAAGAAGACACAAAAAGATGGAAGACCATTGCATGCTCTTGGATCAGAAGAATAACATTGTTAAAATGTCTATACTGCCTAGAGCCATCTATACTTTTAATGCCATTCCGATCAAAATTCCACCGGTATTTTTCAAAGAGCTGCAGCAAATAATCCAGAAATTTGTATGGAATCAGAAGAGACCCCGAATCGTTAAGGAAATGTTGAAAAACAAAAATAAAACTGGGGATATCACGTTACCTGATTTCAAGCTTTACTACAAAGCTGTGATCACCAAGACAGCATGGTACTGGCATAAAAACAGACACATAAACCAGTGGAAGAGAGTAGATGTGTCTCCAAAGGCAAAGGAAACAAAAGCAAAAATGAACTTTTGGGACTTCATCAAAATCAAAAGCTTCTGCACAGCAAAGGAAACAGTCAACAAAACAAAGACACAAACCACGGAATGGGAGAAGATATTTGCAAATGACAGTACAGACAAAAGGTTGATATCCAGGATCTATAAAGAGCTCCTCAAACTCAACACACACAAAACAGACAACCATATAAAAAAATAGGCAGAAGATATGAACAGACACTTCTCCAATGAAGACATACAAATGGCTATCAGACACATGAAAAAATGTTCATCATCACTAGCCATCAGGGAGATTCAAATGAAAACCACCTTGAGATACCACCTTCTACCAGTTAGAATGGCCAAAATTAGAAAGACAGGAAACAACATGTGTTGGAGGGGATGTGGAGAAAGGGGAAACCTCTTACACTGTTGGTGGGAATGCAAGTTGGTGCAGCCACTTTGGAGAACAGTGTGGAGATTCCTCAAGAAATTAAAAATAGAGCTTCCCTATGACCCTGCCATTGCACTACTGGGTATTTACCGCAAAGATACAGATGTAGTGAAAAGATGGCCCATCTGTACCCCAATGTTTATAGCAGCAATGGCCACGGTGGCCAAACTGTTGAAAGAACCAAGATGCCCTTCAACAGATGAATGGATAAGAAAGATGTGGTCCATATACACTATGGAGTATTATGCCTCCATCAGAAAGGATGAATACCCAACTTTTGTAGCAACATGGACGTGACTGGAAGAGATTATGCTGAGTGAAATAAGTCAAGCAGAGAGACTCAATTATCATATGGTTTCACTTATTTGTGGAGCATAACAAATAGCATGGAGGACATGGGGAGTTAGGAGAAGGGAGTTGGGGGAAATTGGAAGGGGAGGTGAACAATGAGAGACTATGGACTCTGAAAAACAATCTGAGGGTTTTGAAGGGGCGGGGGATGGGAGGTTGGGGGAACCAGGTGGTTGGGTATTGGAGAGGGCACGGATTGCATGGAGCACTGGGCGTGGTGCAAAACCAATGAATACTGTTATGCTGAAAATAAATTTTAAAAATTTAAAAAAAAATTAAAAAATTAAAATAAAAAACATCTGAAAGATTCCCAGAGGAAAAAAATTATATTGATGAACATAATAAGAGTAAATAAATTCATAAATAAAAATTTTTAAAAATTAAAAAAAAAAAGATGTGGTCCATATATACTATGGAATATTACTCAGCCATCAGAAAGGATGAATATCCAATTTTTGCATCAACATGGATGGGACTGGAGGAGATTATGCTGAGTGAAATAAGTCAAGCAGAGAAGGTCAATTATCTCATGGTTTCACTTACTTGTGGAACATAAGGAATAACATGAAGGACATTAGGAGAAGAAAAGGAAAAGTGAACTGGGGGAAATCAGAGGAGGAGGTGAGCTATGAGAGACTGTGGACTCTGAGAAACAAACTGAGGGTTTTAGAGGGGAAGGGATGGGGGAGATGGGTGAGCCAGGTGTTGGGTATTAAGGAGGGCAGGTATTGCATGGAGCACCGGGTGTTGTACATAAACAATGAATCTTGGAACACTGCATCAAAAACTAATGATGTATTTTATGGTGACTAACATAACACCATAAAAAAAGAATTTTGTGCACAGTAAAAAAAAGGGGGGGAATGGAAGGAAAACCTCCCACAAATTAATTTGCAGACACTGTGCTGAATGGACATGCCTTAGCAGAATGGGGACTGGAAAATGGTTGACCATGGTAGTCTTTGTGGCACCTAACTCAGCATTCTTCCTTTTCTTCTCCACTTCATCATTCCCTTTCTCCCTGCTTTCCCTGAAAGTGCCACTGAGTACCAATCTTTAAAGGTTTTTGTTTATTCACTTATTAATATATATTAGAAACCTACTATCCCCATAGGGACTGTAAAGTAAATAAGATAAATTTTGCCTTCAGTACCTCATAAATTTGTAAAAAGACAGATCCATAAACAACTACTATAACACAATGTGTATGTTAAATTATTCTTAACTGGTTCTGACTAAGCCTTGTTCATTAAATCACTCATCAGAATTTTACTATAGTGGCATCTAGGCTAGGTGTATGGGATTATAGGAAAATGTACACAGTGTTCTGGGTAGTATGAGGCATAAGTAAATATGTTCTAAATGGGAGCAGTTAAAAAACACACCCTGGGCGCCTGGGTGGCTCAGTGGATTGAGCCTCTGCCTTTGGCTCAGGTCATGATCTCAGGGTCCTGGGATCAAGTCCCGCATCGGGATCTCTGCTCAGCGGGGAGCCTGCTTCCCTCTCTCTCTCTCTCTGCCTGCCTCTCCGTCTACTTGTGATCTCTCTCTGTCAAATAAATAAATAAAATCTTTATTAAAAAAAACACACACCCTGCTATGAAGCACTATGAATATTTTATTCAGAAAGTATTGTTTCAACTGGACTTTAAACAATGAGTTGTTACTGGCATTCAGGGAGGATCTGGGTGAGCATTCCAGGTGAGAAGCACTGTGTGAACACAGGTCCCAAAACATAAAAGTGAAGGTCATTCTGGAAAACATATGTGAAGGTGAATTACTGAAATGTTATCAAGAGAGGATCAGTCAGTTTTTGGAATTTGTTCCCCCACATTGTATACTTTGATTTAATGAATATATCAAAGTGACTCCCATCCTGGTAAGTTATATTTCCATGCAAGACTTCCAGTTAGAAGAAAGCAAAAAGAACATCATTCTGAATCATATAGCAGAAAAGATCCAGGCAAACTTCAAATTAAAAACTTCACAAACCTCCTTAGAGCTGAGATGTTGGAGCAGCTAACTAACCTGAAGTCTAAGGAAAAGCATGCACCTGCAAAGAGAGATGGAGGGTAATCACTTGCAGACACAGGCCAGCCAATACTACAAACAACTTAGCCAACATCTTTCAACAAATTGGCAAAAACAGAATGTGAAATAAAAACAAGAGAATATAGAAATCTTGGGGACTTCAGATGAAAGAGGAATGCAGTATCTTCATCATGGACCTCATTGAGTACTCACAGAAGAGAACAGCCAGGTCCTGAAAAATCATCCCTTGTGGTGCTGGCCTGGCAGAGACATCAGCACTTCCTGCTGGAAGGAATGACACCAGGCCCAGATTTTTATCCATAATCTCCTCAGGGACCAAAGCCTACAACTATGGGCCAAAGGCAGCAGCAAACACTATACTCCCATGGTACTGAGGAAAATCCATTTCAATCAAGGGAAAGGAACAGACATAAAGCCATAAGTCCAGAAGGTGAGGCAAGAACAGTATATGGAATGAGAAACACAGCTTGGGAGGGGCAGGAATCTAAAAGGCCACAGAGCCAAGACTCAGAGACATAGTGCCTACTTGAGAAAAAAGTATGATGCAAATAACAAAGACACCCACTACACTCCTACCAGGTGAACAAGTGTTGCACTACAAATAATAGTATTGTGCTTTAAAAGCATGGAGAGAGATTGTCTGTAACTCGGTGCAAAGGAAAGACCTAAAAATGAGGAAGGAAAAGACATTGAAAAAAACTTTTTGACAAACCAATTCCCAATCTTAAACACAAGATAACACTAGAGGATTGAGAATTATGGCACCTGAAGGTGATCAAGCAGCAAGACACACACCAAGTCAATTCGTGACCAGTCTGAGTCAAATATCCACATGAAAGACCTAACAGAAGAAAAGGTGCATTCATTTCCAGGCATAAATGAATATTTGCCTTAGTTTCTCTCATCCACCTTTCAACAAAAAATTTGAGACATATGAATAAGCTAGAATAAAGCCAATATACTCTCAAGAGATAATGTAACTAATGAAGCCAGAATCATTCATAACATTTCCAGATTAGAAATTTTAAGTAACTGAGCTTACCATGTTAAAGACTCTAATGGAAAATGTGAACAACATACAAAATCAATGGGTAATTTGAGAAGAGAGATAGAACTTATGAGAAAGATTTCAATGCAAATTGTAGAAATGAGAATCATATTAGCAAAAATGAAAAGTGCTTTTGATAGACTCATCAGCAGACGTGACAAATTGAGAAAGTAATTAGTGAATTTAAATACAGTCCAACAAAAATTATACACACTGAAAAATGAGAAAAAAGAAGAGGAAAAAATAACAATGCATCCAAGTATTGTAGGACAATATCAAATCATCTAATGTGTGTAACCAGAATCCTAAAGGTAGGGAAAAAAAAAAAAGAGAATGGGGCAGAAAAAAATAATATCCAGGAATCTCTAATGAAATCACATCACAAATCTAACAAGCATGGAAAACACCATGCTGAATAAATGTTAAAAAACAAAACAACCAAAGTCAAACCTTAGATGTTGAAAATCAAAGAAAAATTGGCTAAGGTGGCCAGAGAAAAACCCACATTATGCACAGAAAAACAACCCCCCCCCCCCAAAAAAATTATGGCAGAGCTCTTGCCAGACTATGCAACAAGAAGATGATGGAGAGGCATCTTTAGAGCACTGGAAAGAAAAACATGTCTACATAAAATTCTATATGCAGCAAAAAATATATATATTTCAAAAATAAGGGAGATCTGACAATTCCACAGCTAGGAATATATACAAAAGAATTAAAAACAGGTATTCTAACAAATCCTATGTACGTTCACCCATGACTACAGAAGCACTATCTGCAATAGCAAGAAGATAGAAATGACAGAACTGTCCATCAATGCATGAATGGATAAATAAAACATTTGGTATATCTGTACAATGGAATTTCATTCTACTACTACAAAAAGAATGAAACAGAGCAAAATGGTGAACTAGAAAGCTCCTTGCCCTTTTTCCCACAGCAACATTAAATAAACAACTAAGAACTAACCAAAATAACTTCAGAGGAATTTTGGAAATCAGTCAAGGATCTACTGCAATAAAACAAACAACCATCAAAAAACAAATCACCGCATTTGAAACAGTAAATAATTTTATGGTGTTTTTACTCACACTTGCCCTACACCCTCCCTGGTATCAGACATTTTAGGAGAAGCAGTGGACCAATGCCTAGATCCCTTCCATAAACCTGAGGAAATAAAGAGGATAAAACTTACAACATTTCTAGGAGGTGCATAAGGGATTGGTCTCCATTGCCCCTACCTTGAAATTCAAATGGTTAAAAGAGGTACAGCTCTGGTTCCAGACTAGGGAAAACCACAGGAACTAGCAGCTCAACTCCTGAAAGCCACAGGGGACTACAGACTCTAAGACACATGGGGTAATAATTACTGATAGAGGAATACTACTGAACAGCCAAGGATCCAAGAAAAAGCAAGAGATGTATCTAGGAAAGTGTTTCTATAGCCAATGTAAGAAAAAATTACTATGTTTTCTTCTAGAAGTTTCATAATTTCAGACCTCATAGTAGGTCTTTAATCCATTTGGGGTTTATTTTTACCTGTGGCGTAAGAAAGTGGTCCAGTTTAGCATGTTAACTATCCAGTTTCCTAAGCATCGTTTGTTAAAAAATGAGCAGAGAACCTGAATAGATATTTTTTTTCCCAAAGGAAAACATGCAGATGGACAACACACACATGAAAAGATGCTCAATATCACAAATCATTAAGGAAATGCAAATTAAAACTTCAATGACATATCACTTTACACCTGTCAGAATGACTAAAATAAAAAACACAAGAAATAACAAGTGTTGGCTAAGATGTGGTGAAAAAGGAACCCTTGTTCACTCTTGGTAGGAATGCAAATTGGTGTGACCACTGTAGAAAACATTATAGAGGCTCTTCAAATAATTAAAAATAGAAATACCATTTGATCCAGTAATTCCACAAAGAAAGAAAGAAAAAAGAAACAAAAGAAATATATATATATATATATATGTATATGTATATATATATACATATATATATATAGAGAGAGAGAATAAATTGATAGTTGTCAGAGGGAATGTGGGCAAGAGGATGAGTGAAATGGATAAGGAGGTTCAAGAGTACACTCATCTTGATGAGTACTGAGAAATGTATAGAATTGTTGAATCATTATGAAACTAACATCACACTGTATGTTAATTATACTTTGATTTTTAAAGATGTGGCATACTGGCCACACCACAAAAAAATAAAATAAAATAATAAAATGTATTAAGACAATGAAAATGAAAACACAATATACCAAAACTTATGGGATGCAGTAAAAGCACTAAGAAGGCAGCTTAAGGTAGCAAATGCCTACATTAAAATAGAAGAAATATCTTAAATCAACAACTAAATTTTACACCTCAAGGAACTAGAAAAAAAGAACAAATGAAAGTTAGCAGAAAGAATAAAATAATAAAAATTAAAGCACAAATGAAGAGAATAGGAAAACAATTGAAAAAGATCAGTTAAACTAAGAGCTGATTTTTTAAAAAAATCAGCAAAACTGACAAATTCCTAGCTAGACTAAGATAAAAAACAGAAAAAATTCAAATTTTAAAGATCAGAAATGAAAGAAGAGACATTAAAACTGATGCTATATTTTCTTTGCCAATTTGAATACATTTTATTTCTTTTTGTTGTCTGTTTGCTGTTGCTAGGACTTCTAATACTATGTTGAACAACAGTGGCCAAAGTGGACATCCTTGTCATGTTCCTGATCTCAAAGGGAAGGATGTGAGCTTTTCCCATTGAGAATGATACTCACTGTGGGTGATTATGCTGAATGAAACAAGTCAAGCAGAGAAAGTCAATTATCATATGGTTTCACTTACTTGTGGAGCATAAGGCATAACATGGAAGACATTAGGAGAAGGAAAGGAAAAGTGAATTGGGGGAAATAGGAGGGGAAGATGAACCATGAGAGACTGCGGACTCTGAGAAACAAACCAAGGGTTTTGGAAGGGAGGGGGTGAAGGGATGGGTGAGCCTGGTTGTGGGTATTATGGAGGGCACCTATTACATGGAGTACTGGGTGTTAGATGTAAACCATGAACCTTGGAACACTACATCAAAAACTAATGATGTACTATATAGTGACGAACATAACACAATAAAAAATAAATAAATAAAAAATAAATGACCCACACATCTTGACTTTAAAACATACTACAAAGCCACAGTAATCAAAATCATACTGGCACTGTCATAAAGACAGACCTATTGACCAATGAGTAGACTAAAGAATAGAGAGCCCCAAAATAAGCCTTTGCAGATCTGATCAAATGGTCTTGGGCAATGATTCAAAGGCTAAAAATGGGGAAAGGACAGTCTCTCCAACAAATGGTGCTTGGAAAACTAGACATCCACATGCAAAAGAATGAATTTGGACCCCTCACACCATAAACAAAAATTATATCAAATTGAAGACTCATATGTAAGTCTTAAAACTATATAACTCCTGGAAAAAAATTTTTTTTAAAAAAGGAGAAAAGCTTCATGACATTAGATTTTGCAATCACTTATTGCATATGACATCAAAAGCACAGACAACAAAAGCAAAAATGAACAAAGAGGACTACATCAAATTTAAAAACCTCTGTACAGCTAACAAAACAATCCACAGAGTGAAACAGTAACCTACAGAATAGAAAATATTTTCTAACTCTATATCTGATTAGGGATGAATATCCAGAATATAAGTAACTCCTACAAATTAATAACAAAAAGAGAAACGCCCATATTTTTAGGACTAAAAATTGAAACCTTTTCCCAAGGAAAATACGCAAATGAACAAGCATATGAAAAGATGCTCAATATCACTAATAAACATGGAAATGCAAATCAAAACCATGAGATAATCACCTCACACCCATAAAGATGATCACTATCAAAATAAAGAAATAAATAAATAACAACAAAATAGCAAGTGCTGGCAAAGGTGTGAAGAAATTAGAACCTTTATACACTATAAGTGGGAATGTAAAATGAATAGTGCAGCTGCTATGGAAAACAGTATGGTTCTTAAAGTACCCATTGGAACTTATCAAAGCCTACTCTAGCTGTCATATATCCTGGAACACTTACTAAATGTATGGACAGTCTGCCCTTTTGTTTGATTTTTTACAAAAATACCAAAGGAGCTCAATGTAAAAGTTACAATCTTTTCTATAAATGATGCTGTACATGTCACAAAAATGAATATTTACTCATTCATTATACCATACACAAAAGCAAACTCAAAAAAGGATCATAGACCCAGAAGTAAAATGTAAAATTTATTGAAATATACCTAAGAGAAAAAAGTCTGTGATCTTATACTAAACAGAGATTTCTTTTTTTTATTATGTTCAATTAGCCAACATATAGTACATCATTAGTTTTTGATGTAGTGTTCAATGATTCATTAGTTGCATATAACACCCACTCCTTATCACCACATGTGCCCTCCTTAATACCCATCACCTGGTTACCTCAAACCCCAAGCCCCTCTGGTCTGTAACCCCCAGTTTGGTTCACAGAGTCCAGAGTTTCTCATGTGTTTCCCCCCACACACACACCGATTTCTTCTCATTCGGTTTTCCCTCCTTTCCCCTGTGATCCTCCACACTATTCCTTATGTTCCACATATGAGTGAAACAATATGATAATTGTCTTTCTAGCAAAGATTTCTTTGATATAACACAAAAAGCATGATCCACAATAGAATAAACTTATAAATTGGACTTTATCAGAATTTCAAAATTTGTCTGAGAAAGATACTATTGCAAGAATGGAAAGACAAGGAAATTTTGCAAATCACAGATGTAACAAAGAACTCATACCTTAAGAATATAATAACCTCTCAAAACTTAACAATAGGAGAATAATCCAATTTTTAGAAGGCAAAAGATTTTAATAGATATTTCACCAAAGGACATCAATAGATTAAAAACATGTTCAACATCATTAATCATTAGTGAAATGTAAATTAAAACCACCTACCAATACACACTCATATTAGAATGGCTAAAAATCAAATCTGACCGAAACTCTCATACATTAATGGTGGAATGATACAAAATCATACAGCAACTCCAAAAAGTTAAATGAACACAAACCACATGGCCATGCAATTCTATGGCTCAGTATCTTTCCAAAAGAAATGAAAACATATATGTACATGAAGACTGGGCAAACAATGGTATACCTATGCAATGGAATACTACTCAGAAGTAAAAAAAGACATTTAACTATTGATAAGTCCAAGAACATGATTGAATCTCAAAAACATTATGTTAAGTGAAGGATCTAGATTCCATTTTTATGAGATTCTGAAAACAGTGAAACTATGGGGCAACTCCTCACCAAAAAAGATATAAAGATGACAAATAAGCATATAAAAAGATGTTCCACCTCAGATGTCATTAAGGAAATGCAAATTAAAACAACAATGACATACCACTACACACCTGTTAGAGTAAAATCCAAAACACTGACAACACCAAATGCTGGTGAGAGTGTGGAGCAACAGAAACTCTCATTCACTGCTGATGAGAATGCCAAATGGTGCAGCCACTTTGAAAGGTAGTTTAGCAATTTCTTACAAAGCCAAACATACTGATACCATATGCTCTAACCATTGCACTCCTTGGTTATTTACCCAAAGGAACTGAAAACTTACATCCAAACAAAAATGTGCACATGGATATTTATAGAAGCTTTATTCATACTTGCCAAAACTTGGAAGATGCCTCTCATAGGTAATTGGATAAACAAGCTAGTACATAGAGACAATGCAATATTATTCAGTGTTAAAAATAAATGAGCTATCAAGTCATGAAAAGACATGGAAGAACCTTAAATGTATATTGCAAGTGAAAGAAGCCAAACTAAAAAGCCTACAGGCTGTGTGATTCCAGCTATAATAAAAACATTCTAGAAAAGGAAAAACCATGATGGCAGTAAAAACATCATTGGTTGCCAGGGTTTGGGGTGGGGTGATGACAGAGGATTTTTTTAGGGCAGTGAAAATACTTTGTATGATACTATAATGACAGATGCAAGACATATAAATTTGTCTAAACTCATACAATGTAAAATACCATGAGTGACCCTTGAGGTAGACTATGGACTTTGGTGATAATGATGTGTCAGTGCAGGTTCATCAATTACAACAAATACACCGCTTTGGTGGAGGGTTTTAAAAATGGGGGAGGCTGTGCTTGAGTGGAGACGGGGGAAATCTCTATACATTCCTCTCACTTTTGCTGTGAACCTAAAACCACTATAAAAAATAAATATTTAAAATAATTTTTGAACCTCTAAGCTAAAAAAAGTCAAACAAAAACCCAAAACAAACTGAAACACTACACAGACAGAAATCAGTTGAGTTCTTACCAGTAGGTAAGAGGTAGGTAGGAGAAGGAATTGAACATAAAGGGATACCCAGGAACCTTGGGGAGAAATATTCTGTCTCAGTTGAGATGGTGGTTACACGACTATATATATTTGTCTAAACTCATTGAACTAAACATCTAAAAAGGGCCAAGTTTATTGCATGAAATTATACCTCAATTATTCTCATTTTTTAAAAACTGAATTGAAGGTCACCTGGGTGGCTCAGTGGGTTAAAGCCTCTGCCTTTGGCTCAGGTCATGATCCCAGGGTCCTGGGATCGAGCCCCACATCGGGCTCTCTGTTCAGCAGGGAGCCTGCTTCCCCCTCTCTCTCTGCCTGCCTCTCTGTCTGCTTGTGATCTCTGTCTGTCAAATAAATAAATAAAATCTTAAAAAAAAAACTGAATTGAGATACAGAGTCTTTGTCACTAGACCCTCAAATTGCAGGTAACCTATTCCCAGGCATGTTCAATAGAAAATTTATGTTCACATGAAAACATGTACATGAGTGCTCAGAATAGCTCTATTCATATTTATCTAAAATTGAAAAAATAAAAATGACTTTCAACTGGTAAATAAACCGCCGATCACTTATCAACGGAATAATCCACAGAAATATAAAGAAACAAACTCCTGATATATGCAACAGCATAGATGAATCTCAAATGCATTTTGGTAAATGAAAGAAGCAGACCCAAAAGACTTTAACAAGGTACAGAGATTTCCCAACTACCTCTTGCTCCCACTTATGCTTAGCCACACCCATTATTCCACTTTTATGACATCTTGGTAAAGGCAAAACTATAGGATGGCAATTAAATCAGTGGTTGTAAGCAGTCACAGGTGAGGGAAGGGGTTATCTATAAAGGATCAGCATAAAGGAATTTTTTTCCTAGGTAATAGAATTGATTTGTTTCTTGATCATGGTGCTAGATATGAAACAACAGATTCCTAAAAATTCATGGAACTCTACACCGTAAGACTGAATTTTACTACATGTATATTGAAATATAAATTAAAAATTTAAATCTCTATGTAAAATGTGTGGAAAATGGATTCCTTATAATTTGCATCAATTTCTTGGAATATGTATTTTGCTAGGGTCTCTGAATGCTATACCTTTAATACTTGTTTTCCCTTGTGTATGTTTTCTTCTTGTGAATTTCAATATTAAGAACAAATTTCCCTAAGAAATATGCAAAATTTACATTCTAAAGTAAACATTCTCCCATCCTTGGCAGAGCTCATTCAGGGCCTGGAGGATGTGCTATTAGAGGTGGGTGGAAGTAAGGGTTCTTTAATTGGCAGAACTTTGCAACCCCAACCTCTAAAGGCATGGCTCCAAGAAGGTGAATGTTGGGGGCTTCTGCTTTATCCATGTGTGCCCAGCCTGAGGGACAGACCAGGAGCATATCATCCCAGGTACATAAAAGGCAGAATGTTCGCCTAGTTTGCACTACCGCATCTGAAATTGTCACTACATTCTACAGCTATAGTTAAAGGACATTTTCACTATTCAATATTTGGGTTAGCTAAATCGTCGGAAGATATTTCAAACTAGTTAATTTCTGATTTTTTCACTTGAATTTGGGACTCCTGAGTTAGCCTTCTTTTTAGAAATGAGTTCATTTTTGGTTTGTTTTTTTTTCTTTTCCCAATGGTCATTTTCTTTTTCTTTATTCAAATTCAATTAGCCAATATATAGTACATCATTATTTTCAGAAATAAGTTCATTTTATTTTTTTTTAATTTTTTAGAAATAAATTCACTTTGGGGTGCCTGAGTGGCTCAGATGGTTAAGGACCTGCCTTCAGCTCAGGTCATAATCTCTGGGTCCTGGGATCAAGCCCCACAGTCAGGCTTCTGGCTAAGTGGGGAGTCTACTTCTCCCTCTCCCTCTGCCTGTCTCTTGTTTGTGTTCTCTCTCTCATCTCAAATGAATAAATAAAATCTTTAAAAAAATGTTTATTTTAAAAGCCTTCAAAGACAATGCTATAAATTTACTTTTGTATTCTGCTTTCAGAGTGGTTCTATTCCATCCTGCACAACACTTTGTGGGAAACAACATGGCCACCATGTTGCAGAGGAGGAAACAGCATGTGGTGACTGCTAAAGCTGACAACTGGGCCCAGAGGCCTTGATATCGGGGCTCTTATCATCTTCAAGTTGCCTTCAGTGCAATTATCTTCACATATTAGAGAAAACTGCCCCACTTTAAAGTTTTGCACTTCTCTATATAGGAAATGGGTCATCAACATGGAGACTGTCTAGAACAGTTTTCTTTATCCAGGAATAAACTCTCCAAGTATTGATGTCATAATAACAATACTGAAAAAAAAAAAAAAAAGAGAAACCTAACAACATTTTCTGATGCTTGCTACATCTGCAAACTAAAGTTTGTAAATAAATTTGAAAGCAAAGAAAAGATGTCCACATTGAAGTAAAGATGTGAAAATCCAAGAGTAGGTAAATCCAACAGGGGTGAGACAGATGATCAATGAGGAGATATCCTCAACAAAGGGACTTTGAACAGGAAATGAGGAATACCACAAGTTTGTTTGGGAGAACACAGAAAAGAGAAAGTTAAGAATTCCTTTACATCTCCTTCCCCCGCCCCCAAAAGGAGCAAATATCTGCATATGTCCCACAAGTATAGGGAGCAAACTTTCTAATCTGAAAGTTTCTCGAGACCCCTATGCTCCATTTCCCTGTTGCTGCACTATGATCCAGTTGAGAGGGAGTGTGGGTGACTAACAGAGGCCCAGGGTTGTACTCTGTCAACTTCCTGTTGCCTTATTAGCTGAGGGTGAAAGTATTCATGTTTAGTTCATGCATTTACTCGTCATGTTCTGAGTGTTCATTATAGAGGCACAGAGCTGGATGTTGGTAAACAACCACGATAAACAGCCACAACTTCCAAGGGCTTGAAGTATAGGAGAGTTTCCTAGGAAATGTAAGAGGGGAATATTGTTTCTCTCAGTCAGCTAATGCTTATCATGCATAAAAACGGACAAAGCATTATGACATTACAAAGAAAAACAGAAAAAGCCTCACAGCTGGTCTCCTTGCCCAAGCTACCTTTCCCTTTCCTACTTTATCTTTTACGTGGTGGTGGATATTTAATTGGGTTTTATGGGCAAAATCATCCACTGGTTAATAAATGGAATTTCTCACCTGCATGAGGTTGCAGAGTCCTTCCTGGCAACCTGCCCACCACCCAGCCTCATCGTATGTCTTCACTATAACTATCCACCACCCAGCCTCATCGTATGTCTTCACTAAAACTATCCCTTCCTCTGTTATAGTTATAGTGAAGACATACGATGAGGCTGGGTGGTGGGCAGGCTGCCAGGAAGGACTCTGCAACCTCATTATCTGTGCAATCTGCACCTTCCCCTAAATGTGCACCCACCACAGCTGAGTTAGGAGCTTTGGTTTTCCACAACTCTTCACATTTCCACTGTATACTGGGCTGTAATCACACTGGAGTCTACCTGTCTTTCTTCATCAGAGTTTAATCTCCTGTGCACCAAGGAAAGAAACTAATTAATTTCTGAGTCCCCCATGGCCGATAAAACTTGGCTTTGTTCCCCTAAATTGGGAGGAAGAGTAGAGTCTGCACTGAGGACTAGAGGCTGGAGAGAAGAGCAGAGAAGAAGAGATGTGCCCTGTGCTGGCCCATGAGTACAGCATAGCTTTCAGAGGAAGGGCGCGCAGGGCATCAGGCAGTCCTGGTATCTGCAGGTGTGACAGCTCCTCAGGTTGTTTACAAACTCTTATAATCCTTATAATCACTGACAATGCTGCTTTATTTCTTGTCCAACCAGCTTTGAGTGAAGCAAAACCATGATGGAACTAATGGGCTGACTAATATAGACACAGATCAATGGGGCTCTGATACTCAAAGCTGGCATCTTATAATGTGGAACACTTCTTCCATTTGGACCAAAAATTTATCGCGATGTGTAGCTCAGCCAGGTTTGGAAAGTATAAAGCTGATAGCAAATTAGTTATGTGACATCTTATGAGTGTTCAATAAACTACTGATAAAATTGGACTATGAAAATGTTATCTATACTCTTCAGGGATGTTTACAGTGCCCATCAAGTAAAAACAATGAGCTAGCCCAGCAAAACACAATGTGAAAACAGCTTTCACCATTTAAAAAAAAATAATAATTGTAGATGAATCTTAGCTGGAGATTTTCTCCTGCCAAGATGGTCAGGATTTGGTTTTTTAAAAGCAAAATAAAGATTCTTCCTTCAGTTGCTGTTTTATTACTGAAATAACTTTCATGAGATTTTTATTTAGCTATGAAGCTTTGTTAGTTCTTGCTTTACTTCTTCCATGCATAAAATCATAGAATTTGAGAGCAGGAAATCACCTCAAACACTGTGTCATCCAGTCCTTCATACTCATTCACTCATTCATTCATTCACTCAAAGAACTTTCATGGTTCACTCTAACCTGTCAGTCCTCCATGCAGTGGGAAAGAGGAACTACATAAAAAGACAGAAAGCCAGGCACACAGTCAGGTTGACAGATTTGGTGTGGAGGCAGGCCTCTGTGCCTCCCCATGTTCCCATCTCACTCCTCAGCATCATTCCCTTGGATCTTCCTGGGCCTGTGATTCTGACACCAACAGAGTTCCTCCAGAGTGTACGCAATGGTTTCACTACACAGATTCCCCTTCAACTCAGCTGTAATTATTCCACCTCCATGAAAGGAAGTCCCTGGAACACTCTGAAACAGATAAGAGTTTCACTGGAGCAGCAGCCTGATGTCAAATGTGGTAAGAACAGGGATGACAGACTCTCTAAGTTCCCACGTCATGCTACAGGATGCATGGGCCTGCCTGAGAGGCAACACTGTGTAGCGGTCTTCTGGCTCATTCTAAGGGAGCCCTGTCCTTTGTGTATGCTTTCTTATGGACTGTGGTGGTGTTGTGGAGAGTGTCTGGGAGAGGCTTTCGTGAGCTGCATGAGTGGATATACCTATCCATAGGCTCTGAAACCCTCTGCAGCACTCAGGAAAGAGGACACACTGCTACATTCATCACTGCCACACACTTGGTAGTTGGCCTTTCTGGCACCCCCACACCACACATGGGGGCTGTGGAATACACTGACTGCAGAGAGAGGGACCTGGCAAGGGATGAGGCCCTGTCACTGAGGTGTGATTTTACTCCCTTTCCATGCACTGCTCTAAAGCTGCTTCTCTTAGGGCTGTCTGGTGAGTGCCTTGAGGGAGGTAGCAGGGAGCAAAATAAGCATGAGCTCCTCCATTCTGTTTCTGCCTCTTGTTTGATCTGGTGCAGATTATCTGATTATCTGACCTTTGATCCTCAGTGTTTCAGCTCAAATAATGACACATTTCTTGCATAGTGCCTACTATGTGCCAGATGTGTCTTTATGAGTTCATATCATTATCTATCCTGTTCAGCCAATGTCATTATTGAAAATGGTATCAAACAAAAGCCTAGTCAGGGCCAAGCCCATGGCAGAGCTATGCCTCAGACCTCAATGGATTATATGATTACATTATATCCATTCAGAAAAGGCAACAGAAAGCCTTGGCTTAAACTCCCAGAAAGACATATGACATTGCACAATATACATCTGTTATCCTTCTAAATACTATCCATCTAAATACTAAGTGATAGTATCAACCAGTGTGTGTTTACTGCTTATCATGGAACCAGGTTTTCCAGAACAGCTGGCAAAGCCATGGGTGAGAGAGCCAGGAAAGCACCCTCAGTCTGGGCCTCTTGCACACCTTCCATGCCAATTTTCTTTCACTGCTTTTGTGAAGCTGCTGAGATCCTGGATACTCAGAAGTGGCCATGAAGGCTGGAGGTTTGTCAGATACAAGTATATCTGGTGGACCCTGCGGGCTTCATTAGGAACCAAATAAAGGAAAAGTGCTCTGGGGGGTCAGCACTCTGCTAGTTTCCTACAGAAATTCCTTCCCAGGGAAGGAAGATCTTTGCTTAGTAGATCAAACCTTCAAAGAGCCTGCATCCAACAGGAGGAGCAAAAGCTCTGTGTGATAAAATCTCAAAGAACTCATGTACTCCTGGAGCTAGCAGCTCTGCACTGGGATCCCTCTGAAAACCAGAAAGAAGTCAGGCAGTTGGTCACCTTTTAGAGGTATGGCCAGCTGCCATCCTGAGTCCCATAGTGGACCACAGACACCATGTGGGGCCAGAGGCCACTTCTGTGGTGACAGCCTGCCTCAGGCCAGGTCCTGGGCAATCCCCAAACCAGAGGGCCCCAGCCAAGTGCTAAGGATGCTGTGGGGAGGTCCACACCAACTGACTCTCTCTGGGGCACATCCATTCTCCCCTACTCCCCATTTACTACCTTAAATTCCTACAGAGGCTTACGCTTCTGTTATCTTCAGTCTTATGACTTATGAGCTATGATTATTTCCTATTGGATAATATGATCTCCAAACTAGATTCTTCTTATGGAAAACCATCCACTTTGGAGCACGGCTGGTTTAGAAACCATGTCTAGTGGTGTCATCCTGACAATTAGATCCCCCCAGAAAACATGCTGCCATCTTAGATCTGATGCTAATATACACCAATTAACAGGAGAGCTCCTTCTTTCTTTTAGTATTAATTAAAGTGGAAGTAAATGGACAATACCTCCCATTCCTGCATGTGAATATCAGCAAGTGCTGGCAACACCTCCTCCATAGGGAAGCTCACACAGAATTGCCTAACGGCCAACTCTGCATTACACAGAATCCATAGAAAGTACTGCAGTTATACCCCACCCAGCCCCACGTACACATTTGGTGTTGAGAAGGAATCACATGTGGCTCTTGGTTGAGTGGTCATACTCAGAGCAGCCATTCTTCATGCTCTAAGTGCATTGACAGGACCTACCCTTTTGTAGGTTAAAAAAAACAATTTAGAATTCCACACTTTCCCTCATCTCTTGCTGATTCAAGAATGGGGCTACTGCTGTCATATTTAAATACCAGAAACACAGACAAAATGTGGACAACTGTTTGAAGTATTGACTTAGTAGCTTCAACCACCTTGTTCTAGAGATGGTGGGGTCCATACCAATTTCAACGCACGTGAAGGTCTCTCAAGGTCAGCTTCCCCTTGACCCTCACTGCTTGAGGCTGAATCTCCTGCCCTGCCACTCATTTCCAAGCTGTTTTCTGTGACATCTCCTCCACTGTCCCTGGAGGAATACAGCATGGTATGACTGCAACATCCAAGGAGGTACACCAGGAATCACAAGGCCACCACCATTTCTGGACCTTTAGCTTAGTTGCATTTTAACATACAGATTGAGGGTTAAGTCTAAAAGAAACAGAGAATTAAGAAGAATTTTACAGGAACGCCTGAGTGGCTCAGTTGGTTAAGTGGCTGCCTTCAGCTCAGGTCATGATCCCAGCGTCCTGGGATCGAGTCCCACATTGGGCTCCTTGCTCAGCAGGAAGCCTGCTTCTCCCTCTATCTCTGCCTGCCACTCTGTCTGCCTGTGCTCACTCCCTCTGACAAATAAATAAATAAATAAATAAATAGAATTTTATAGCAAGTAGATGGATGGAAGGGATCTATTATATCTAAATGAAGGGATCCAGGTTACCATTCTAACATGTAAAAAATGAGATGACACGTACCAGTGCCTGATCCAGAGGCTGGAGCAAAGCAGGCACTCAACAAATGGTAGATGTTTTCAATATTAGAAATTAAATAGTTAGTACTGCACTCTAAAGTGATAAAGTATGATTTTTAGTGCATAAGGATTTATACACCAAGATTTTCAAGGGAGAAAATATTCTCCTTATACACTAAGAGTGCTGGTAAAAATAAGTGGTGTTAATACTCCCACCATGACTAATTACAAGCACAAATGTGATGCCACCAAACATGGAGCTGGGAGTGATCACTGCAGCGCACTTATGTAATATTCCTACCGTACAGATCAAACAATGGAAATAACCTCAAGGACATAGATAAGAGCAAAATGTAGTAAACTCATTAGAAAGAGATGTATTTTGAATATTACTTTTGTTTTAGTACACTTAATTATAAGTTAACATAACTTAATTTTTAATAACAACTATGTTTAATAACTAGGTGACAAAAATTCTGAAAATTTAGCGATCAGCTCTCACAAGCCAGGTCTTGCACACACTTTAGTACCAGGGTATCAAAGTTTCTGTGATCCTCCAAGAAATTCCATGAACACAGTTCAGCAGATTTGGGTAGTTCTGTCCTCTGGTGTGTTTGCACCCTTGAGACATGTAAGTTTCTGATGAGAACCCTCTGCCCTACCATGTGGAAGGCACACAACTCATTCACCCAAGAGGCATGAGGAAACCACACTCGGATTGGAGGAAACTCTGGGGGACTAAATTTGAGTGTTCTAGCAACAGTAAATTCTGGAGCTGGAAATTTAGAGGTGAATTTTTATACATGGTTCTTCTTCATTCTGTTTAGGCAACACCTTCAAATGAGTTGGAGGTATATCAATAAATAGCAGGAGTATAGCCATGAACACCCTTGACATTAATATGCCTGCTGGTCTAAACCTAAAGAACCATGACTTAAGAAATTTCCAGTAAATAAATGTGTGCAAATGCTGAAAAGTGCATCCATCACCAGTATCACCCTGAATGTTACATAAAAGGAAGAGTGCTATAGAGCCAGGAACTTAAAAGGAAAATATACGCAGGCACACATTTAAATATATATCCTCACTTCCAAGCGATGGTGTAAGAAATGTATTTATAAATAATATGGTCTTAAGACTTTATTCTTGTTGAAATGCCTACATCCTTCTTAAATGCCAATTTTACCTTGAAGTTCCACATGGAAGGGCATATTTTGGTTGATCAATGAAAACATAAATGCATTATTTGTCCTCAGCACAAATACCTACTTCATTAGTTTTGTCTTTTCAATTGCTAGTTCTTTTCAGATTATATAGCCTGAAAATAACTTTTTCAGGCAGTTCATTTATTGTATTGAGAAAGAGAACAGAGCAGACCATTTCTATGGCACTGGGAAGAAGATGGGAAATATTGTACAGGGGGTTGTTTTCCAGCTTGTTAATCATTAATGTGCTTCCTTTCATTTTATTCTGGGGGTGACTGCACTTTAACCTAATGCAAGACAACACCACCATCCATCAAATTACTGGTGCTTAGGAAAAACTTCGTTCTGGGTTAAATGAGTTTAAATTAAGCACATTTCCATTACCTCAGACTGCTGTGCTCCACTTAGCACAGAGCCCTTATCTGACATGGTGTTTTATGTAATTTACAGAGAACATTGGCATTGTTCAGAGTGGACTGGCCTGTAACAATAACTGTTTTGGACAAATTCTTGTGTCTTTATTTTTGGCTGAATATTCAAGCCATTTAAAGTCATCCATCTAACCAAAGGTTTTAGAGGGGAAGGGACTGGAGGGATGGGTTAGCCTGGTGATGGGTATTGAGGAGGGCACGTATTGCATGGAACACTGGGTGTTCCATGCAAACAATGAATCATGGAACACTACATCAAAAACTAATGATGTACTGTATGGTGACTAACATAACTTAATAATAAAAAAAAATGTCATCCATCTAACATTAGAGCTCTCCTTTCTCAATAAACGACACTGTTATTGACCCAGTTTCTCAAGCCACAAACTCAGAAGTCTCCTTAAATGTTCTCTTCTTTCCCTTTCCTTGTCCACACCACTAACTCATCACAAGCTAGTTGGCTCTCTATCTTTCACCATCGTGGTCTTCCATCTAATGCTCCACCTGAACTAGTCTCATTTCTTCAACAACTGTCTCTCTGCTTTCCTGTGGCCTTCAAGGAGATCTTTTAAAAATTAGAACCAGGTCAAGTGTTTTGGATCTGAGAGAAGGGTGGTCACTGGAAGCAGAGCCCTGCCTGGAAGGACTACCTCACTGTTGAACTGTCCACAAGGCTCCAACACTGCATTCTCTCATTGCTGCTCTGTGCAGCATCTCTCCATATATACCACTGCTTGTATTAGAAGAGGAACTTCACAAATGACAGGGCTATAGCCTTTGGGAGTGTTTCACTCGTAAGATTTGTAACATTGTGTAATGTACTTCAATTCATTTAAATTTTCCTATTCAAGAAAAAAAAATCAGTATATGCCCTAAAGTAACATTTCTTTGTGCTTTCTCCAGTATCTTAATTGAGTTCTTTACTCTTGACTGCTTGTACACTAACCATAAGCTGATTATGTACTGGCAGAGTGGATAAAGATGCTCTGAGCCATCAATGATCCCACAGGACCACGAGCGCTGCTGATGCACACATCTGCTTTCTGGGTTGAGGAACAGGCAACATTTGCTGTCATATTTACTGGAATACCACCAAGTTCTGAACATCCATGCTAATTACTTTCCACTAAAACATGTCCTCCAAAACATCTATGGGAAGAGGCTCAGTGTGGCAGAAAGAACTTGGTCTTGGGGCAGAGAGAGCTGTGAAGACTCCAGCCCTGCCAGTTGTCTCTGAAATGTTTGAACAAGTTCCCATCCACTGGTCCACTGTGAGCACCAGCCCCCTCATCTAACAATGGGTCATTGTGATTCCCGGGGACTTATGGAAACGGCATCTGCTGGACACTTACTATAATGCCAGGTGAGGCAGGACCTCCAAGCATCAATTTCCCCCCACATTTGTAATAGAGTTAAAAGCAGAGTCATGTGAGAAGCATCATTTGTCATCATCAGGAGCATATCCCTCCTCAACTATTGCAGCATTCCCTAGCCCCACTTTGGAAGTAACAACTAGTAGTACCAAATTATATAAAAAATTCCTCAGGAAGCAAAGGCTGGGCAAGGCAGGCCTGCATCCCCATGCTTCCCCTATTTCTCTTCAAAGGTTTCCCATTCCCCTCTGTTCCTGCATGTCCTTTCCAATTTCAAATCTTAGGGCCAGAGTGCTAGGCTCAGTGGTACCACTGATCAGGGCCCAAGGGCTGGACAACACAGCTGACGTTCTCTGAGTGTCTTCCCCAGGGGATGGGGAGGATTCTCCAACTTTCACAAGGAGTAGCTGAGTGGCTCAGTCATTAAATGTCTGCCTTCAGCTCAGGTCATGATCCCAGGGTCCTGGGATTGAGCCTGGCATCAGGCTCCCTGCTCAGCGGGAAGCCTGCTTCTCCCTCTGCTGCTCCCTCTGCTTGTGTTCCCTCTCTCACTGTCTCTTTCTCCTGGTCAAATAAATAAATAAATTTTTAAAAATTTAAAAAATAATAATTAAAAAAAAGGTGCAAAAGTCTTTTGAGATGGGAGGTGAGGCCAAAGAAGAGGATTTGGAGAAAGAGGAAAGGCCAAGCTGTGACCAGCAGTTTGGTTCACAACAGCCTGACAAGGGGCTTTGATGAGTTCCAGCCAGCTGCCAAGGCCCCTGTGAGCTCCATTCTGATGCCAAGCCCCATTATGATGCCAATTTGGGGTGATATTTTCTTTTACATGGTACAACAAAGTTTGACAGTAGGAGAAGTGGTTTTGTTTTTTAATGTAATGTGACCTTATTCTCAGTCTGGACTTCTATTTTTAAAATTTTCTGTGTAATGATGACTGAAAAGAACACTGCAGGAGATTATGATGGAGAGATGAACTGGTGAGGGAAGAAAGACTGTAAAGTGATCTCTACCATCTTCGAGCTATGGAAGTCTTTCTGACCCTGTCTTACTGATTGGAAGAGAAAATCTTTTGGCATCAAAATAAACACACAAAAAGCACCAGTCCCATTCAAGATGCTCCTTCATCGATCACTACACAAACAGTGTATTTGAGTTTGGATGTTGATTCCAACATCTGTTTGTTTGTTTGTTTTTAAGATTTATTTATTTATTTGAGAGAGAGCAAGAGAGCACAAGTGAGGGTAGGGACAAAGGGAGAGGGAGAAAGAATCTGAAGCAGACTGAGTGCTGACTTGCAGAGCCCAGCGTGGGGCCCAATCCCATGACCCCGAGATCTCTACCTGAACTGGATATTGACCTGAACTAAAGCCATGAGTCAGATGCTTAACCAAGTGTGTGACCCAGGCACCCCCATTTCCAACATTTAAAATAACATTGATGGTTACAGAATTTTATGCTCTTCTTTAAAATTTGTAAGCCTCTGGATTTATAAAGCATTTAGCAAACTTAGACCAGTAAGTACTGAGTCACAATGTAGCTATGTAAAAACTTGCTTTAAAAGAGAGAGAGAGAGAGGAGAGAGAGAGAGAAAGAGAGAGAGAGAGGCTGCCACTTTAAAGAATTCCATTTGGAATAAGGTTTTCTTTTCTTTTTTTTTAAATTTATTTTTTATTTTTATTTTTTATAAACATATAATATATTTTTATCCCCAGGGCTGCAGGTCTGTGAATCGCCAGGTTTACACACTTCACAGCATGGAATAAGGTTTTCTTAAGAAGAACCCAGAAGGGCTTTTAGATAAAGAGAGAGACCAGCTGCATGCACTGTCAGATCTGCATTACAATTGGATCTTATGAAAACCAAACAATGTTTTTCATTAAACAAGGGAGCTCTTAATAAGCTGCTTTAAAAACCATGACTATTTCTCATTATTCTACAAAATGGAAGCCATTTTCTTTGCAGTTGTCAGGGAAACTCAATCTGTAAGATAGAGGGGTGCATTTACAGAGAAGAGCCAGTCTGAGCTGAACCTGGAGCAACCCCTGGGGCTCAATGGACAGTATTCATTCATTCACTCAATATGTATTAAACATCTACTGTAAGCAGGTACCATTCCCACCCTGGGCACCTAACAGCAAGCACTTCAGGACCCCTGTTCCCAGTGGCTTTACTGCACTGCAAGAGGTGGAAAGTGGTATGGATCAAAACAGGGCAGGAAAGGTGTGGGGGCTCCATTGTGGTTTGAGAGGTAAATGGCCTCTTTGCTAAGGTGACACTGAACAGAACACTGAGAAAACTGAGGAGTCAAGCATGTGCCTGAATGATGGACAAAAATCCCAGGGACAAAGACCTTGGGTTTAGAATGTTCAAAACACAGTAAAAAGATTGGACTGAGGAGGGAGAAAATGGTAGGAGATATGGTCAAACTGGAGGAGCCAGAGCTCATGAGACCTCATGGTTTCCTATAAGAGAATACAAATATTATTCAACCACATGAAATTAAATTAGATATCAATGACAGGAAAATCTTTGGAAGATGCCCAAATATTTAATAACTAAATAATATATTTCTAAATAACCTGTGTGCCAAAGAAGAAAGAAAAAGAGAAATAGAAAGTACTATACTTTGAACTGAATGAAAACTGAATGAATACATCAGAATTTGTTGGGCTGTAAAGCAGTCCTAAGGAGGGAATTTATAGCACTAAAATACCAAAATTGGAAAAGTTTCAAATCAAAGACCTCAGGTTCTGCATTAAGAAACCAGAAAAGAAAAATAGTAAAGGAAATCAGTAAAATCAGAAGCAGATTCTTTCAGAATATCAATAAAATTGTTGAACTCAGTCAAACTAATCAGGAAGAAAAGAGAGAAGACAGAAATTATCAATGTCAGGAATGAGAGTGACAACAGTACAGATTATACAGATATTAAAAGGATAATAAGAAAATAATATAAACTATTTTAGGTAAATAAATGTGACTATAGATTAAATGAACAAATTCTTTGAAGATAAAAATTGTCAAAATTCACTCAAGAAGAAAAGGGTAATACAAATAGCTCTGTATTTATTAAAGAAAATGAAATCATAGTAAAAATTATTTCCATAAGGAAAATCCCAGATCCAGATGGTTTTACTGGTGAGTTTTATCAAACATACAAGGATGGAATTAGAGTAATTCTACACAAACTCTTCCAAAAAATTGAATAAAAGACAATACTTCCCTACTTATGTGATGAGGCCAGAATTACACAGATATAAAAACCAGACAAAAACATTAAAAGAAAGCCACAGAACAATATATCTTATAAATATAGATGTAAAATTTCTTAACCAAAGTTTTATAAATCTAATAAAAAATATATTCATAGGAAAATATATCATGGCCAACTCAAATTTGTCCAGGATAAAAGAGTTAAACATTGAAAATAAATCAATATAATTCACTACATTAACAAACTGAAAGTATATATTGAATCATCTCAATAGACACAAAAGAAACATCTGAAAAATCCAACATGCCTTCTTAATAAAAACTCTCAGGAAACCATGAATAGAAGGTAAATTCCTCAAACTGAAAAACAGCATCTAAACACACACACACACACACACACACACACACACACACAGCCAATATCATATGTAATGGTGAAAGTCTAAGTGATTCCCCATTAATATCAGGAAAAAGACAAGATATCCTCTCCCACCACATCTATTCAATATTTTACTAGAGATAATGATCAATGCAACCAGTCAAGAAAAAGAAGAAAAAGGAATATAAATTGGAAAGAAGTAAAATTGTGTTTATTGGATTACACACATAATAAATTTGATGAAATATACAAAAAGGCTACTAGAACTAATAAATAAGTTTAATAAGGCTGCAGGATCTGAGACTAATATACATAATTCTACTATATTTCTATATATCAATAATAAGCAATCAGAAATTAAAATTTAAAGAAACATCTACAATAGCATCAAAAATATGAAATACTTTGCAATAAACCTGGCAAAAGATATAGAACACTTGTACACTGAAAACTACACAATATTTCTGAGAGAAATAAAAAAGACTAAATAAACAGAGATATACCTTAGCCAAGATTGGAAGAATTCAAGTGTTAGGAAGTCAATTTTTTCCAAATCATTCTATCAATTCAAAGCAATCCAAATAAAAGTCTCAGTAGTATTTTTGTAGAAGTTGACAAACTGATCTTAAAATTCATATGGAATTGCAAATAACCTAAAATAGCCCAAACAATGCTGAAAAAGAAAAACAAAGATGGAGAAATAACACTACCTTCTTTCAATAATCACTATAAATCTATAGTAATTAAGATAATAGGGTATTGGTATAAAGATAGACAAATCACGGTTTGGAAATAAACTCTCATAAATATGTACAACTGAATTTTGACAAAATCACAAAAGAAATGTAGTAGAAAAAGCATGCATTTTCAACAAATGCTGCTGGAATAATTGTATATCCATATGCAAAACAAAAATAAATAAACTTGGATCCATACCTCACAGCATATTCAAAAATTAACTCAAAATGGATTGCAGACCTAAATGTAAAACATTAAACTGTACAATGTGTAATAGAAAACACAGTTAAGCAAAGATTTCTTAGATACAATACCAAAAGCATAATTCACAAAAAGTACTTGGTTAATTAAAATTTAAAATCTCAAGATTTAAAACCACTCCTCTTCAAAAGACACCCTTAAAAGAATGAACAGATAAGCCATGAGCAGGAGAAAATATTTGCAAAGTGTATATACCACAAAGAACCTGTATCTAGACTATATAAAGAATTCTGAAAATTCAATAATAAGAAGACATACAGCATACACAAGAATTTGCGAAATATTTGAACACTTTAACAAAGAGGAAATACAAATGGCAAATATGCACATGAAAAAAGCCAAATGTGATCAGTCAATAGGATAGTACAAGTTAAAACCATGATGAGACCATACAATTCAGAAATTCCACTTCTGGGTATATACCCAAAAGAATTGAAAACAGGGACTAGAACAGATATTTGTACACCCATGTTCATAACACTGTTCTCCAACACTTATCTAGTCCTTAAAAAGAAAAATTCACTAACAAACTCACAGATATAATCTTCATCCAGAAATTGTTAGAAGAATGGTAAACCCTTCAAAGGGCTGGTATCCAAGATCTATAAAGAACTTTTCAAACTCAACACTCAAAAAACAGATAATCATGTCAAAAAATGGGCAGAAGACATGAGCACACACTTCTCCAAAGAAGACATACAAATGGCTAACAGACACATAAAAAAATGTTCATCATCACTAGCCATCAGGGAGATTCAAATCAAAACCATATTGAGGTATCACCTATACCAGTTAGAATGGCCAAAATTAACAAGACAAGAAACAAGTGTTAGGAGAGGATGTGGAGAAAGGGGAACCTTCTAACGCTGTTGGTGGGAATGCAAGTGGGTGCAACCACTTTAGAAAACAGTGTGGAGATTCCTTAAGAAATTAAAAATAGAGCTATCCTAAGACCCTGCAATTTCACTACTGGGTACTTACCCTAAAGATACAGATACAGTGAAAAGAAGGGCCATATGTACCCCAATGTTCATAGCAGCAATGACCACAATTGCCAAACTGTGGAAAGAGCCAAAATGCCCTTCAACAGATGAATGGATAAAGAAGATGTGGTCCATATATACAATAGAATATTACACCTCCATCAGAAAGGATGAATACCTAACTTTTGTATCAACATGGACAGGACTGGAAGAAATTATGCTGAGTGAAATAAGTCAAGCAGAGAGAGTAAAGCATCATATGGTTTCACTTACTTGTGGAGCATAAGGAATAACACAGAGGACACTAGGAGAAGGAAAGGAAAAGTGAATTCGGGGAAATTGGAGGGGGACATGAAGCATGGGAGACCATGGACTCTGAGAAACAAACTGAGGGTTTTGGAGGGGAGGGGGTGGAGGGATGGGTGAGCCTGGTGGTGGGTATTAAGGAGGGCATGTATTGCATGGAGTACTGGGTGTGGTGCATAAACAATGAATCTTGGAACAGTGAAAAAATAAAATTAAATAAATAAAAAAAAAGAATGGTAAACTCTTGCCCTTCATCTTTGTCTACTATAGAGTTTGGGAAACTGAACATTTATATTTTGCTCACCGACTGTAAATTTTAATCCAAACCATACTTAAGGAACATTTACATGCAAGGAATGAAAAATTAACCATATTAAAAATATCAGATTCCTTGTACTTAAATTGTGAAACTTGAAACTTAAAAGAGAAAAGTCACCCAGATTGACTTTGTGAAGTAGAAAGCCAGAATGGCCCAATTTCATGTGGATGGAAATAGCATCATTTCTTAGGAATATAAAAAAAGAATTGACTACGGCACTTTCAAATAGAATGTTCTTTTTTATTTTCATTATTTACACTGCAGTTTTATTTCCTGAGGGGCTTTGACAAAAATAGAAGCATAAAATGCTAGCACCACAAAGGACTTCAGAAACCATCTGGTTCAACCTCTTCTTTCTCGGGTGAGTAAACTGAAGCCCAGGGAAGATGGGAAGATGCTTGGGAAGACACCAGGGAGAAGGCTAGAAAGGGTGGGGGGAGGGGGGTCAGGACTGCACTCCTCCTTCCCTTGGCCAAGAAAGACAACAAATTATCAGTATCTTTGGAATCACCAGTGTCCTGGAACCTAATACACCAGTCATCATTGCTAGAACTAGGCTAGTTCCTTAAGAGTACCTTCCTTCCTTCCTTCCTTCCTTCCTTCCTTCCTTCCTTCCTTCCTTCCTTCTTTCCTTCTTTCCTTCTTTCCTTCCTCCCTTACATTTATCCATCCATATTTACTTAGCATTTAGGGCTACAAAGTCCTGTGTTAGGTTCTCTTTCAGCCATGATCATGACCCAAAACCTCACTGAATTTGCATTCCAGCAAGACATACAGACATTAAACAACTCTGTACAATTAGTTATTTAACTGCAACTGCCATCAGTGCCATAAAGAAGCACTTGTCTGGAAGCCTTGCCTTGGGAGCATGATCAAGAAAGAGAGAAGTTAGCGAGCAGGTGTGTGAGAGTGGAGAGGGCTGTCCTGGACTGAGGAGGTGCCTGAGCAAGGTGAGGGCAGGAGCTCTGCCTAAGACGTACCAGCACCAGGGCACAGGTAGGTGAGGAGCAGTCATGTCCATGCAGGGTGAAAACAAGTTACCCACTTAGATGTGATACTTAATACAATGCAAAGCTGTTATTTAAATAGGCATTTTGAAAATATTGTGTATACAGGGTGCACAAGGACACAAAAGTAGACTAGCAGTTACTTCCACCAACAGGGTAAAAACTGTTTTGGGCACAGCAGTAAAGAAGAGATAGGGGAAGTGGATAAGTGGTCCGCACAGGCAGGTGCAGTAGGCAGATGGCTATACAATGTGGGGACCCAGTGCAAAATGAAAATTCAGTGCCCCAGGTTAAAAAATTACTAAAAACCTCAAGATGGCTAGAATAGAACACAGAACCCTGAGCAGAACCCGGGGAGATCTGGGTCATGGACTACACTGGCAGCATGCCCAGGGAGCTACCCTGCCCAGAATTTGGGCATGAATAGGCATGAAGGAGGAGAAGAAGAAGGATGATGCCAATGTCCAGGGGTCTACCTAAGACTGGCAGAGCTAAGCTGGAATGAGCTACTCAGCAGATGCTCTGGACCAGCCTGGAAGCAGAGCCTGGGGCATCCATGTAGAGGTGTGGAGTAAGCAGGGAAGGTGCCTAATGACCACTTGATCATAGGGAACACCTGTCTCCAACATCCAGATGGAAACAGGAAGAGTGCACAGATGACCCAGCAACAACAGAGAAGCAGCCCAGGGAGTCTTTATGTGGCCAGATTCAAGGTACACCAGAGGCAAGTGAACTGGTGGTCATAGAGAACCAAAAAGTCAGGAGGAGCTCCAGAGCCTTCAGCATCATCTCTCCATGCCCACCTCTTAGACTGAATGGTAGAGCCTCATTCCCAAAGGGAAATTACAATGAAAGTTTTCTGAGGCAATGAGAAAACAGTTAAAAAAAAAAAAAAAGACAGACTTTAGAAGATGCCCACTTTTGTGTGCTGCCTGACTAAAGTTGCACAGTGGTGCTCTGAGTGTCCACAAAACTGTAGGCTTTTCCACACCCTGATCTCCTGTTGGCTTTCCTCCATGTGGGAAAAACACGGCTGAGAATGGAGAGCCAAGGGCTCATTTCTAGCTTTTGTCTCCAAATATGAGTTTTAAACATCCTAGGATTTCACTGAGAAAGGTCACAATTTTTGAGAGAGAAAGGACTTTGTTTTTATTGTGCTTTGTTTAAAGTTTCCAAATCTTATGAGCTCAAAAGAACATGATGCTTGTATCATGATTTACAGATGTATAAAGAGTACACAAGTCTTAAAAACTGGTTTTCCCACCCAGAAGGATAAAATACTCCAAAGTGAGTTAGCAGAGTTTGGAGAGAATCAGGGAATCAAATGTGAATGGCTCCACCTTCTTGGGCCACACTCCCCATTGGAGAAGGGTCAGGATGTGATTCTCCTGATAGTGGAAGTTCTGCAGTGTGGGGAGTGGTGTTAGAAGCCCAGATTCTTTCTCCAACTCTCCTTGTCTCTTCTTGCTGACAAAAGCTGTGCCTCGATAGGGCTCTATTCCTTAACTTGCATAGCTCTACCCTGAGTGCATAGGTACTGCTTTACCAAGACCATCTTGTATGTTCATTTCTGTGCCATTAGATGGTCATACTTGGTCATGATGCTGTGACCAGCTGATTTTACTAGCATAAAATCACTTTAACATGGTTCTCTGGATAGAAGAGGCATGAAAAAATTTGTCCCCACCATCTTACGATGTCGGTGGGAATGGAAACTGGCACAGCCACTCTGGAATGCAGTATGGAAGTTCCTCAAAAAGTTAAAAATAGAGCTACCCTACAACCCAGCAACTGCATAACTAGGTATTTATCCAAAGGATACAAACTCTGGAGAGGACTTCTGACTGCTTTAATAAAAGCTGACCGGTAACAAACAAGATGTGTGTCACCAAGCCTAATTAGCTGTTTCACCAGGTTCCTCATACTTGTCTCTGTGCTCCTGCCCTCATCCAGAATGGTCCAGACCAGACCTGGATATCTTCCCTGATTGCTGCCCAGCCCTCACACCCCACCTCCGACACAGCCCTCAGCCCTACCAGAAACATATGTCCCAGGTCACACCCAGTCTATGCCTTCCTCAGTCCAAACCACCAGCATTCCCAGGCTAGACAACTGCAATCACCCAAACTGGCTCTGGTTGCCACTCTGTCCATCTATAGGGCAGCCAGAATGATACTGGCAAATGAGAATCTGATCAGATCACATGCTGTCCAAACTTTTCTGATGGCTTCTTATAATACAGGAACAATGCCCAAGTTCCTGACTGGGTCTGCAAGGCTATGTCTGGCCTGAGCTGCCCCCTTACCCCCATGCTGCAGGGCCTTTACCCACTGAGGGCTTCTTTAGCCAGTCCTTACTCCCCACACATCTGCTCACTTACCCTCACTTCTCTCAGAACAAAGGGCATCTCAGACAGTCTTTACTGACCTACTCCTCAAAAGAAGCACAACCCGACCTCTACCAGACACTTTCAAGCACCTCATTGTGACTTTTCTTAATATCACTTGTCACTACCTGAAAATGTAGATGAGTATGCATGCACTTGTACACATATGCACAAGCATGCATATGCACATATATGCATACACACATACATGCACATGTGAATTCATGCAGTGATAAATGCTGTCAATGCACATACAGTGAGGAATAAGATAATAGAGTCCTACCCTCAGGGAACTCACAGACCTCTTCCCATGGACAGCAAATACTTCCCTGTATAAAGGGAACCTTGCTTCATGTCCTAACACCTAGTTTATATAACCAGATTAAAGGAACATTTGAAAAAACTTTCCTTTAGAGAGTATTTCAGTAAGTTGGATGTCATGAGTGATTTTCTTTCCTGAGAATATCTTTTTTTAAAAAAAATATGAGAGAAGATTATTATTAAAGCCCATTTTCTTCAGGAGAATGAAAAAGGCTAAGCAATAAATCCACATCTCTGCCACTTATTTCAAAGTAATTCTCCAATCCTTGCTTTGTTTGTGCCCCTTCACTCAAAAGAGCAGATTTAGATCTTGTCTACCAAATAAAGGGAAGTGCGAGTCTGGGGATGGGATGAAGGAGCCTCCCCTGGTGATGGAAGTAATAAGAAAGCAAAAGCAATTGGTTTTCTTAACTCACTTAGGTAATTGCTTCACACCTGTCTGCACCAGCAGACAGCAGACATACCAGGCAAAGGAAATGGAATTCAAACAATCCCTGAATCCTTTGCCCCAGCAGACATCCCTTTCTCCTCACCACATGGGGGTTAGAGCAGAATCAGGCTTCATGAGTGGAGGGATAGACTATAAAACAAGGAGGAAATGCTTTCTTTCTGCTATGGCAAGGCCACACTTTACAGAGGAAATAGAAGAACTCATACTGGCTCAGATAGAAGGGACGAGGATATGACTATCTCCCAAGGATTTTAGGTGGAGAAGGGAAATTGCAAGGGAGGTGCGGGGTGATTGGCTATTTGCTATCGGCTAAATGTTTGTATCTCCCCAAATTCATGTTAAATCATAAACCCCAATTTGAAGGTATTTGCAGGTGAAGCCTTTGAAAGGTGACTAGGTCATGAGCGTGGAAACTTCATGAAAGGGATTAGTGCCCTAGAGTGTTCTCTTGCTTTCTTTCTACCGCATGAAGACATACTGAGAAGTCAGTAGTCTGAGACCTGGAAGAGAACCTGACCATGCTGGAACACTGATCTCAGACTTTCAGCCTCCAGAGCTGTGAGAAATAAATGTCTATTGTTTACAAGCCAACCAGTCTGTGGTACTTTGTTATAGTAGCATGAACTGACAAAGTCACTGACCAGGGGAAGAAGTTAAAATCACTTTCCTTTTGGGCTGAGAATTTCACACTAGGACCTATGAGTAGAAAGCAAGGGAGAAGACCATTGGAGGCAGAATCCACTTCCTTATGAAGAAAAATTGTTCAACTGTGGAACTATACCCAAAACGGGCATTCTTAGGAGCTGGAAGACATGTGAAATTGGGAAATGATGCATAGTTTTGAGCGAGGATTGGAAAATGACCTGTAAATTTCAGTATAACATTGACAGTCTAAGACTCAGGTTTCTGGCCTGAATATTTAGGAAAATGTACCAGATTGACTAAAAAAGGGAGGACATGCCCTGAAGAAAGGGGAGGGTGTGAGGTGTGTATTTGGGGCAACAGGGCACCAGAGAGGATGGGCTTTAGAAAATTGGGTCTGGAGTCAAGAAGGGCACTGGAGGTGGGTTGGTGGGAAGTAGTGAGCGAGGAATCCAGATGTACTATTACTCCAAACCCAGACTGGTTTGCATCTGTCATGCCCCAGGATAATGGATGTCCTGCTCCTGTCTCAGTATCTTCTGGACCTTCTCTCTCCTGAGCTGAATGGACCTTCTTCACCTCAATGTTCTTGTCTATCCATCTAGCTCTCATTGTCACCTCTGGGAGAACACCAGGTGTCCTCCACATCATTTGCTTCCTCCAGCCTCCTCCAGGATCCCCAGCCTCCCAGCCCCTTCCTCTTGGCCCTTTTTCTGCTTCACATGAACATATTCTTGCCCATGCAAGCCTTTCTACCTATCTTTCAGTATCCCAGATTTCTTCAATTTCTTATAAATTCCATTTGGAGTAATGCTGAATCTCACTGTTCTGGAGTGTTTTATTCACTTCGACAATGGATGGGATTTCCCCTCCTCTTCTGTTGCTTCCCATTTCAGAAGAACTATTCTAATTCAAAAAGTTATCAACTTTTGAAGTTTAGGAAACTCAGATCTATTGATTTTTTTTTTTTTTAATTTATAAGTCGGTCAAGAAAAGAAAATGGTTTAGTGCTATTTCAGAGTCTTGAAATACCGTGATAAAATCTCATCTTTTCTCTCTATATTGGGAGAAATGCAACAACTCTGTGTCTGGGATTGACAGCACCCATGTCACTTGAGCAATAGGATGATATAGCTTTGTCATCATGATCAAGTCACAGAAATCATGTCAGCCTCAGCTACCTATAAAATAAAACTAATAAGGTCTGGTCATCTAGATAATATGGTGACCAAATAGGAAAGGGCACTAATTACCATCCCTATGCCAGGTGCAGGAGGCCTCTGCAGATGTGAGTCCTTTGCCCCTGCACTGACCTTGTGGCCACAGGGTTTGACAATGATTAAACAGGTGCAGGATAAATTCATTTTTACTTCAAACCACTTTGTAAAAATGACTTCAAATTTAGATTGGGGCATTCCATAAATAATTTTCACAACATGCTGAGCATTTTTATTAAGTGATAGTGTGTGTATAATGAGGTTGATGACTCAATCATGAGGTAGATGTTGTAGTGAAGACCCACCATCAATTAGGCAAATTCCTGGATGAAAGTCTTCATTCATCAAAATCCATTACAACCTTTTGCCCATAGAAATACACAAATTCGTTTCATCAACAACATATAGAATAATATACATCTAGACTTTAAATATTCAATTATTCAATTGAATTCAACTATAGTTGAATTAAAATTGAATTCAATTATAAAATTATAAAGATTTTCCAAAAGAAAAATTCTTGAGAGAAAATATTTTCTCCTCTTGAGTTCCTAGCAAAAAGAGGACAATTACATCTATTACGTAATGCGAAGGTAAGAAAATGCCCTTGTTTCCCTCATTAATCTCACTTAAACTGATTACGATATAATGTAATAGAGTGGTGACACTTTGGCTGGAAAGAATTTCATAACAGGTTTTAGTATTGATAGGAAGAAGAATAAAACTTTAAAAAATCTTTCACTAAAAAGATTAAAGACAACTATGTGATAAATTGCACTTTTGCCCATGGCACTACCATTTTAGTAAAGTTACTATTCATTTCCCAATTAAGGATCTAAAACTATCAGCTTGCTTTTCTTTTTCTAAAGTGTCTAAATAATATCCAATTCCAATAAGAACAAAAGAATAAGGAAGAAAGGAACTAAAAGAAGGTAGAAATGTGTGATGTAAGGAATGCTCTAGATACTCACCATCCCAATTAAATAGCACCTGTCTCCTACTGTGACTGTCTAACTGTAACTGCTAACTAGAGGTAAAACACACAAAGGCCATCCTTGCCTGTATTTTGCTTTGCCAAGGCCCTCATTAATACATGTCTGGCAGTCGCCCCAGTCTGTCTACAACTGCTCCTCATTATAAAAATACTTGTCTCCAAAACACATTTCTCCCACAAGCCCACTACAGATGCTCAGGGGTTCCCTGTGCCACCCTAGTCAGGGTCCTAGTCAATGCTCTGGCCCCACACATAGGGGCATAAGTACAGTCATGGGCTCAGAGGGACCACAGGGGCCGCGGCTGGAAAGTAAATGTTTCTCTGAAGAGGGGAGAGAGAAAGGGCTGGCTTTGCCACAGGAATGTGAGAACAGAGAGCAAAGTACCTCGCCCAGCTGTAGCCACATCTGGATAAGAAGTGTGAGGTCAGGGGAGCCTGGGTGGCTCAATTGGTTAAGCCTTTGACTTTGGCTCAAGTCATGATTTCAGGGTTGTGGGATGGAGCCTTGCCTGGATCCCCACATGAAGCTCTGTGCTCCCTCTCAAGGAGGAGTCTGTTTCTCTCTCCCCCTCCTCCTTTCCCTCTCCCCACCCCCTGCTTGTGCTCTCTCTCTCTCTCCCTCAAATAAATAAATAATACCTTAAAAAAAAAAAAAAAAGTGGGCCAGCCTCTCTCCAGGGTCCCAGGCAAATGGGAAAGTCCTCTCCTTCCCTGCTCCTTCTTTGCGTCTTCTGAGTTCAGTGGGGGTTTAAACCACTTCCAAGGACTTCTTTACCTGCCTTTCCACAGCTATACACACACTTATATGCACAACCTGAGAAGACAGCACACCTTAGTCAGGCTCAAGTAACACAGAAATTACAGAAAATGTCCTTAGTCTTCCAGGTCCCAACGAACTTTTATTTGAAAAATGGAAATAAGAGAATAGAAACCATAAGATATACAAGGTACTTGAGCTCATAAAAGGGGACTATTTCATCTTCTTTGTTTAAAGCTTTTCCATGAGGACAATGCATTAAGATCTGTAATTACAGCGGGGTGTAGTAGTACACCGAACATCATGATGTAGAAGAAGGAGACTTCTCACTCATATTTCATGTTCAAAAGGCTGGAAATAACAAATCCAGGGTATCATCAGTAAGCACTGATAAAAGATGGTAAAGAAACCTCTTAAACCAGAGCTGAGGAAACAAAAGTATGCTGCATCTTTTAAGACCTATACATAAAAGATGAACATAGGGGAAAATCAGTTTACTTTGAAAAGACAAAAAATAAAAAAATAAAAAATAAAAAAACTAAGCAATAGAAACATAAGAAAGATCTTATCAGTGGAGAAGAATGGGATATTACATAAGTATGGAAAAGTGGTGAATAAGACAGCAGACTATAAATAGATAAAATGTACAGCAATAAATACAGAATGATTAAGAAATGTTTAAGACATATGATGATGCCAATGACAAAAGACAGATGAAGATGATGTAGAATATTTGACATATCTAGGATAGTAACACAATTATTAAAAAATCTACAATCATCCACTGACTATTCAAGGAAAAGCTGAAACACAAAAACAAGTATTATAAATGTTAAAACATTAGTTAAGTTTGGTTCAATCTGTCTTTAAGATCATTGTGTTATTATACTAAAACAGGTGTGTTCATATTAAAACAAAAATGTGACTTTGCCCCACAGATAAATAAAGAAATGATTGTGGCCATCAAAAAGGAGTGTCCAGTATGCCCAGGGAAGATCCACCCCCTGGAACAGTGCTTTTCCTGTGCCTTCTGGCTGCCAACACAGCAGGGAGAGATGGGAAAGACTCACCTCCAGCCAGCAATCCAAGTAAGATACCACAGAATAAAATACTGAAATATTTGAGGAAATAATTTTAACTAAATGAATGGGGAAGGTGAGAAGCTCTTTTAGTTTGCTCAAAGGCCTCAGCCCATGGTGAAATCTGTGGAGAATCACCTAACAGCTGGACTTTGCTGGCATGCGTCAGGAACAAGGGACCCAGCTTGCAGGAAAGGCTTCATGATGGCTGTGCCCAAATAATACATGTACAAAGCAAATAAACTCCCCCAAAGCAGTGCTTAAACTAAGGGATTATACAATTAGATGAAATTTTTTATACATTTAATTGGCAAAGATAAAAAGATAGCATACAATATTGGTATGGGTTTAGAGAACAAGCACCCCCATACTTGTGGGATGAGGTAAATTAGTATTATTTATTGAGAAGGCAATTGGGCAAAACACAGCAGATTATTAATAACCAAGAACACTTACACTAGCATTCAACTTGTAAGTGTACGATCTAGAGACATGTACATATCCAAAGGCATCTATAACAGGCTAGGAAAATCCAGAAAAACATCTCCATCAACAGACAACACATAAAGTAAATAATTATCCATCACATAATAGAATACAAAGCAACATTAAAGGGCAGGAGAGTTATATGAATTCTAATGGAAACTGTCTTTTAAACTTTATTGTTAACTGAAAAAATAAAGTGCTGCAGAATAGTGTACACATTATGTTTTCATTTTTAATCTTTTAAAAGGAATATATATTTGTGTGCAAAATGTATGTATACATAAATACATATGCAAACCTGCATATGCTTTTGTATGCATATATGTGTGTTTACATACATGTTTACATACTATGTATACTGGGAGCAAGGTCCCAGCTATCCTGGAAAGTTTGTCAAAAAAGAGCACTAATTGGCCAGCTGTAATCTGCCTCCTTCTCCAAATTCCCATAACATCCTTCCCTTGTGCCTTCAAGCCCAAGGACAGTGATGCCCTCCCTCTTACTAAATTCTCCCATGTAAATATTTCTTGTAAAAACTTCTCAAATTTCCCCCTTGAGGAGGTTTCTCTTTGCAATATCTGCTGATGGTGATCTTTGAATGACATCAAAGTAAACAGTATGCCTATCCAACCCACCATGGAGGCTGCCAGAAGACATGGGCACGATTCTGAAGTTAGACAAAGGGACTTGCTACTCATGGCCCAGCAGGTAGCCTGAGTGTTAGCCTACCTGTGACCAGTTCCCAGAGTCTCATTTCCCACAGGGCAACTCAAAGGAGTCAAGTGACACCTGCATGGGCAAGGAGACATGTCAGGAGAGGCATTCAGAACGTAGGGAACTCAAAACTATTATAGGGGACAGTGAGCATCCCTGCCTTTGGCTCCAGATGGAGACAGCTCTGTATTGCAAGGCTAGTTGCTGTACCACAATCCTCTAAAGGTAGTCTGCACCAAGTTTCCATGGCAACAATCAACAGGGTGGAGCCATCACCCAGCAGAGTTCACGCCTTCTGCCCCAAGTCTTTCCTTAGGTGAGACCCTCACTTGGGAAGCTTTTCCCATTTCTCACCATTTGTTTATCTAACCATAGTCATCCTCCAAGTCCATCCCAAAGTCAAGCTTTCAAGTTCAGGCCGCAGAGATTCTACCCAGGCTTGCCACTCCTAGTGTCTCACACTCTTGACTATTAACTTCAAAACTACGCTATTCTGTCCATACTTCTAGCTTTCTTTGTTTGTGTATATGACCAGTATCCTCATCCAGGATGTGAGCCTCAAGAAGGAAGGGTCTATATGTGAATTCTGGGCACCTTTCTAATTAGGGCACTGAACTTTCACATAATTGATATAAGATACATATGTGTATACATATGTATAGATAATTGATATTTTAATTCTGATAGTTCCCAGTAATATACCTTGTAATACAACACATTAGGAAATATGATTCAGAAGTCACATTTCTAAAACCAAAAAAGTGTACATCTAATTTCCTAAGGAAGACTGAAAACATCAATTCAATGTTTTTTCATACATCTACTATGCTAAACATTGTCAGGTATTAAAATATTTTTTTTAAATATCATGTCTCCTCCTAAGAAGTTTACAGTCTAATAAGAAAAAGGGCATATAAAAGGCAGTAAAATGGGATGAATGCCACAACAGAGTTGTCATTCTAAAGGAACTAACAAACCCCAAAGAACCTTAGATACTTCTGAACATGGCAGTGACATAAGCAGATGTTTAAGTCTGACATAACCAGAGGCTGCTTCATAAAGGTAAGTCAGGAATTAGTGTTCAGCTGGGCAAACTCAAGGAAAAGCTGCTGAAGACCAGAAAACTGTTCAGAAATGGCTCTCCACTGGTCACTTGCATTTCTGCATGTCTTATGAGCAGAAGAACTGACTGTCTTTATGCCAGACTACCAGATAAGGGTCAATGAGGTTAAATGAGGTCATAAGTGTTGATAGCCTAATCAAATAGAGCTTGTTCCTTAAAATAAGAGATGCCAGAGCATTCTCTCTTTGCCATGTGAGGACACAGCAAGTAGGTAGCCATCTATCTGCAAACCAAGAGTCCTCACTGTAAGGGCCTATTCAGCCAGAGCGGCCCCACCCTGGTTGAACTGCCATTTTGTTGTAAAACTTAAACTGACTCCCCCCCTCCCCCAGGGGAACTTTTTTAAAAGCAAGTCCAGGAAACCAGTCCCAGGTAACAAAGTCCAAATACAAGGATGGGTCAGGCCAGGTGGAGGTATTCAATCAGTGGGGGTGCATACTTTCTCCTAGCTACCAAGGAGTATGGGCCCCCGCCCTTTGGGAGCCTTTTGGCACCAATCCTAACCAAGGTGTGACAGGCTAAATCAAATGTCTACTAGGGTAAATTGTAATTCAATTGGTCGCCTAGCATCACTATGGAGTTTCCTGTGTGTGTTACAATCTCATTGGCCACCTGTGTGTGGCCAGGCCCAACCACATGGCCTTTGCTCTATAAAAGTTAGTCTGGAAAGCAAGGAGGGGTCATCCTCTCTGTAGGGGCGGCCCCGACCAGTCTGTTTGACTTGGTTGGTCAGATTCCTGATGCTTGGCGTGAAATAAAGCTTTGCTTGACCTTCACTTTGTATCAGTCTCGCTCCTTTAATCATGGACCCATTAGTGGGGTACCCAATTTTGGGGGACCCAACACTCACCAGGAACTAAATCAGCTGGAAGCTTTGTCTTAGACTTTCCAGCCTCTAGAACTGTGAGAAACAAATTTCTCTTGTTTAAGCCACCTACTCTGTGGTATTTTGTTATAGCAGCCCAAGTTAACTAATACAATTGAGAAAGAATATTTTTATAAGTTTTTTCATACGTAAGCCTTTTATCTCAGAAAGCTTTTAAATATAAAATGATAATTCTCAAAATAATAAAATTAACATTCCTGATCATATATGAAAATTAATACATGAAACTGTGATCCTTTAAATTGATCATTCTCCCTAACATCAGGGTCTTAGTGAAGTAATAGCAAAATTTCCCATTTATAACATTAATGTTACTGACACACTTAAGATTCATTGCCAAGAATGATATGTTAATTAGTGAATCATGCTTCTCTTTAATCCTAAAATCTCAGCGTTTAATCTAAACAACTTAGACTTCATACATTGATCTAAGGTAATGACAAAACTTAGATTCCTGACAGATAAATGATAAAAGTTAAGCATATTTTTAAAACAACTCTTACAAAATTGTACAACCATTTCAGAAGACAGTTTGGCAAGTATTTACGAAGCTAAACATAGTCTCATGATACAACTCAGCAATCATGCTCCTAAGTATTTACTCAACTGATCTGAAAACTCATGACTACATAGTTGCATAATTGTACAAACTTGTACATTTATAACAGTTTTATTCATAATTTATTAATAATTTCCAGTAACTAGAAGCTAACAAAATGCCCTTCAGTAGGTGAATGATTAACTCTAGTGTAGCCATACAAGGAGACACTATGCAGTGATAAAAAGCTATCCAATTAGCTATCAAACCAAGAAAAGACATCCATAAATCTTAAGTGCATACTGTTATGTGAAAAAAAAAGCCTATCATAAAAGAATATAAACAATAAGATTAGATGTGTGTGATATTCTAAAAAGACAAAGCTATAGAGATAGTAAAAATCTCAGTGATCCCCTGGGGCTGTGGTGGAGGGAAGGATAAACTAAATAGGTGAAGCACAGGGATTTTTTAAATTGGTGAAGGAGCAACTCTAGTACATAAAGTTGGGAGTACAGGTTAAGAAATCTAATATTGCTATATATGTGCATTGGAACTGGACAGCTTAAGTAGACAGATGGCAGATGGTGAGAATTAATACTCACTGGTGGAATGAGAGGTTACAGTCAAGCAATGGGTAGGGGCTAGAATTACCTATACGTTAATGGATTAGAATTGGAGACATCAATATGACCTCATGTTTAGCTTATATAGAAGCAGATGGTTGCTTTAGAAATATTTATATACCTGTGTGTGTGTGTGTCACAGGCTCATAAAAGATGAGCCTGTGACATACTGTAATGCTAAGAAATAAGGAAGAGCTCAAAGAAACACACAATAAAACACAATGTTGGGTTATGTCAATGGGACACAAGAGACAACAGGAAGAGTTCCCAATGGCCAAAGGTGAAATAACTTGAGTAAAAAAATTAAATAGTATTGCATTGAGAAAGTATAAAATTTTACAAGTATGAGCCCATACTGATAAAAATAAAATGAGTGAATAAGTAAATAATTGGAAAGGAATAAACAAATCTATGTAGAAGAATTCCAAATATGTTCTGTAGCTACTCCACCCTGGAGCATAACCCCACTCCAATAAGTGTGATCTACACACACTGACTTTTTTCCAAAGAGAATAGTATGGGGAATGGGGAAAGAGCTTTGCAGTAAAGAAACCTAGAAATTACTGCTTCAGCCCAGGGATCGAGTTAACTTCAATGGTTATAAGTCATGTTGATAAAATGTACCCTTGGTGCACCTCAGTGGCTCAGTCAATTAAGCGTCTGCCTTCAGCTCAGATCATGATCTCAGGGTCCTGGAATCGAGCCCCATGTTGAGCTTCTGGCTCAGCAGAAGAGTCTGCTTCTCTATCTGTCCCTACTCCCACTTATGCATTCTCTCTCTCCCTAATAAATAAATATTTTTTTAAAAAGGGTAATGTGTACCCTTAACATGATGTGATGAAAATAACACTTTAAACCTGTGGTCTTCCTCTCCAAAACACACAACCCCAGTCTAGGCATGAGAATAATGTCAGACAAATCTGAATTGAGTGTTATTCTGCAAAACATCCGACTAATATACCTCAAAAGTGCCAAGGGCATTAAAAACATGGAAATGCAGAAACTGGCATGGCCAAGGAGAGACTTAGGAGATACGATAACTACATATAACGTGGTCTCGATGGGATCCTGGAAAAGAAAAAAGAAAAAACACTAGGGAAAAAAATAAGGATATCTAAATAAAGTTTGGATTATAGTTAATTAATTAATTTTTTAAAGATTATTTATTTATTTGTTTATTTATTTGACAGACAGAGACCACAAGTAGGCAGAGAGGCAGACAGAGAGAGGAGGAAGCAGGCTCCCCACCGAGCAGAGAGCCCCATGTGGGGCTTGATCCCAGGACCCCGGTATCATGACCCGAGCCAAAGGCAGAGGCTTTAACCCACTGAGCCACCCAGGCGCCCCATTTTTTTAAATCCACTTTCCTTTTCATTCAAAAATGGCCTCAAATAAGGCCCATGAACTGAAAAAAAAAAATGGTTTGGATATAAAAACAGAAGAATAATTTCTCCGTATTCTGGTTATTCTTCATTGTTACAGACTTTCAAATAGCAACATGCCTTTGGGATTAACTATCTACTAAAACATTTCAAGACACATAAGTAATCAAAGGTGCGTGCATATTTTTTTCCTAGGTTGCTGGGTCAGACAGTACAAGAGAGAAATACAAGTGGCTCTTGTAGATAGATGCAGACTCCCTCCCTCTGCTGGAAAGAAAACAATAATCTGGAAAAAAATATCTCAAATTATTTGTCTTTGATATTCCATAAATCTTTCTTTTTAAAATGCAACACGAACATAAACATGTACACACACATACACATGAGCATGTGTTCAGGCAAACACATGGATGAATACCTGCAGGAACACTTAAGCATGCATTCTCACACACAGGTGTACATGTATGCACACCAAATCACAATATAGTTCACACATGTGCAGGCACACCCACACATATGCATGCATTCATGTGAGCCATATGTGTGTGCATTTAGAGCTCTATGCATGTGTACAAATATGTGCAGAGATGTATGCAGGCTCACATGCATACATGCACTCACCCATACATACACACAAATACTCATACAAACACATTTACAAATGCACATATATAAGCTCACATGGATACATACACTCATGCACCCTACACACACACACCTACACAGATATGCATACTCACATGTATATATACACAGACTCACATACACATACAAACACCTAGCACAAACACACATATTTGAAGCTCCATATTTCCTTGTCTATATCTGAACAAAACTTGTTTGCCTATTTTTAAGTACTGTGGAATCTGGCAACTTAACTCTCCATTATAGCATGAAAGTAGACATAACAATACATCACTGAAGGAGTATCTCTGTGTTCCAATAAAGCTTTAGTTAAAAAGCCAAAAAAAGTCACCACCAGCCAATAAGCAGTTGATCCATGGATAGAGTATAAACACAAAAATAAGTACATGTGTACATCAATGAGATTATTACAAACTGAGCATGCACTGTCATAAAATATGACATTACCAGCACCCAAAGACTCTCCATGGTTACTTTTTATTTTTTTCAGTGTTCCAAAATTCATTGTTTATGCACCACACCCAGTGCTCCATGCAACATGTGCCCTCCATAATACCCACCACCAGACTCACCCAACCCCAACCCCTCTCCCCTCTAAAACCCTCATTCCATGATTTCTTTTTACTTTTTTTTTAATTTAAATTCAATTAGCCAACATATATTACACCATTAGTTTTTGATATAGTGTTCAATGATTCATTAGTTGCATAATGCCCAGTGCTCATCACAACACATGCCCTCCTTAATGCCCATAACTCAGTTACCCCATTCCCTTACCCCCTCCCTTCTGTAACTCTTTGTTTCCTGGAGTCAAGAGTCTCTCATGATTTGTCTCCCTCTCTGATTTCTTCCCATTCAGTTTTCCCTCCCTTCCTCTATGATCCTCTGCACCATTTGTTATATTCCACCTATGAGGGAACCCATATGATAATTATGTTTCTCTGATTGACTGACTTACTTCACTTAGCATAATATCCTCCAGTTCCACCCATGTCAATGCAAATAGCAGGTATTCATTCTTTCTGATGGCTGAGCAATATTCCATTGTATATATGAACCATGTCTTTTTTATCCATTTGTCTGTCAGAGGACATCTGGGGTCCTTCCACAGTTTGGCTATTGCAGAAAATTGCTGCTATGAACATTGGGGTGCAGGTGCCCTATCTTTTCATTACATCACTCCTCAAGAGGAATCAGTATTCTATCTTCTAACAACACAAATTAGTTTTCCTATATTGGTACTTAATGTTACTGAAATCATATATACTCTTTTGCGTCTGATTTGTTTCACTTAACATCATGCTTTTGAGATTCTTCCATAGTGTTACATATTGTATATCTAATTTGTACTACTAGTGTTAGCATCCTAATATATTTTTAAATGGAAATAAAGTTGTGTTTCTGTTAGGAAGGTACTTAGGAGTGGGGCTGAGAGTGGATATGCAAATGTTCAGCTTTAGAGTATAGGATCAAGGTGTTTCCAAAACAATGGCAGCAATTTACATTTCCATTAAATGAGCGTACATGGGTTCCAATTGCTTCATATCTTCACCAACATTTACTATTTTTGTCTTCTTCAATTTAGTCATTTATAGAGGTCTATGATAATATGGTATTATGGTTTTTATTTGAATTTCCCTTATGACTAATGAATTTCAGAATCATTTCATGTGATTACTGGCTACTGGATATCCTCTCCCAGTGAAATGTCAGTCAAATATTTTGCTCATTTTTCTATTGGACTATGTGTGTGGGGATTCTCACTGATTTTTAGTAGATCCTTATATATTCTTAATATGAATCCTTCCTTGTATGTAAATATTTTCTCCCACTTTTTAAGTTGCGTTTTCACTCTTTTTTTTTTAAAGATTCATTGATGATCAAAAGGTCTTTAATATAGTTTGATTTCTCTTCTTTTTTTCTTTTATGGTTACTGCTTTTTAGATCCTGTTTATTAAATGTTGTCCTATTGTAAGTTCACTAATAACCTTTTGAATGTTTCCTTTTAAAAGATTTACATTCTACCTTTCGTGTTCAGATCTGAAATCCACATGGAAATGATTTTTGTGTATGATGTGAGGTAGGAGTCAAGGTACATTTTTTTCCCATATAGATAGCCAATTGACAGAGCGCCATCTATTGTAAATAAAAATATTTCATGACTAAACTGCTGTGTAAACTTTGTCATAAATCAGAGAACAATAATCAATCTGAGTTTCTCTCTGGGTTCTCCACTCTTTTGTTTAATCCCACTGAACCATTTTTCTAGTGTTGCATCAATACCACACTATTCTCTTTATTAGAGCTTATAATAAAGTTCTTGGTCTCTGCTAGTATTAGTCCTCAAGCATTATTTTGCTTGGTCTCTGCTAGTATTAGTCCTCAAGCATTATTTTACTTACATGTTAGTAAACGAAGGAAGAAAGGAGGGGAGGGAGGGAAAACAGAAACAAAATCAGAAGGGAGAGAGGAAAAGAAATTGTACACTTATTTGAATTAGTCATATAGTGGTAATAGTGATGATTTTATTTGGTATTTAAGGAATGACAGTTAGTTGTTTTCCCCAAAATAATAAATCTGTTATAGGTAAAAATTAATTTAAGACCATGTTTACCTAGTTAAAACCATGACTCAAAAAACAAACAAACAAACAAAAAAAAAACAGGGAAAATCTAACGATATAGCTGAAGATGAAAACACATTTTAACTTGAATTTTTTCACTTTTTAATCTTAGCATTTTCTGGATAATAATTCTATCATAAGAACAGTTAATTTTTTTTAAATGACTAATAAATGGTACTGAAAACCCTTTATTCAATTACAGAATGAATGAACTGAAAAACACCTTTATTCAATTATAGATTTAGCACTCATTCTCCACACACATACACAAATCATCCCTAAATCTATATTAGTTTATAATAATGATAGTTATCTTTGAAACTTTTAATTAGTTCTATAGCTACAACAATGAGAATTAAATGTAATGTTGACTTATTTCCTAATCAAGATGCTCATTTAAAAAGCATTTTGAAGCAATAAAATGATTTACACTGCAATACTAGGCAGCCTGAAGTGTATATGAATTTGAATTAGATAGGATAATGAAGCTCATCAATAGCTTTAGACTATCAATGGGAATCCAGGCATGCTTCTTAAACACCATAAACTCAAAGGGTAATCTTGCTGTTCCAGTATCAAAAAGATCATGAAATCATTCTTTAAAATGTGGTTGTATTTTTATTTATTTATTTATTTTATCTTTAAGGTGCTGGTGCTGTAAATTATGCAGCCGTCCAAGTGATGCACAAAATAAGAGAAAATTATCATGGCCTTGAGTTTAGGGTAGTACATAAAGACATGCTGAAGTAAAGGGAGGGAATAATTTAAATAGAATGAAAAACAATTATGTGAAATTAAATTGTCAAAACCTTAGCTTTTCTTGAATAAATAAAATTTCAATATAAAAATTAGGTTGTTAAAATATCAGTTCTTTGTTGGTTGGCAATTTCAGGTCTAAAAATTATGACAATGGAGTACAAATATCTATCCAACTCTCTCTTTGTATGTAAAGTAAGCTGTTGTCTGACATCCTTGTTGAAATACTTTAATGTTTGAAGCAGAAGTGTTAGATTGAATAGACCAAATAATTTCTCCTCTATAATTATCTGTACAACCAAATCTCACTAAAAATAACAGAACCACAATGAGATACCACTTCACACCTCTTAGGATGGCTATTATGAAGAACACAGAAAATAACAAGTGTTGGTGAGGATGTGGAGAAATTGAAACCCTTGTACTTTACTGGTAGGAAAGTAAAATGGTGTGGCCACTGTAGAGAATAGTATGGTGGGTGCCTGGGTGAGTCAGTTAGGCATTTGCCTTTGGCTCAGTTCACCATCAGGCTCCCTGCTCAGCGAGGAGTCTGCTTCTCCCTCTGCCCTTCCTCTCACTCATGCTGGCTCACTTGTTCTCTCTTACAAAAATAAACAAATTAAAAAGAAAATAGTATGGCAACTTCTCAAAAAATTAATATGATGCAGTAATTCTACTTCTGGGTATCTATCCAAAAGAAGGGAAAAACAGAGACTACATCGCATATCTGTACACCCATGTTCATAGCAGCATTTTCCTCAATAACCAAAAAGTAGCAACAACTCAAATGTCCATTGATCAATGAATGTATAAACAAAATGTGGTATCTTCATGCAATGAAGGAGTATTCAGCCTAATAAGGAATAGTAACTCTGACACATGCTACAGTGTGACTGAATCTTGAGGACAATATGCTAAGTGAAATAAGCCAGACACGAAAGAACAAATATTGTATGACTACACTCATAAGAGGTACCTAGAAGAGTCAAATTTATAGAGACATAAAGTAGAATGATGGTTGCCAGGGACAAGGGATAGGTGAGAAAGGCAAGTTATTATTTAATGAATACAGAGTTTAGTTTGACATAATGAAGAGTTCTGTGGAGATGGTTGCATAACAACGTGGATATATTTAATGCCACTGAACTTAAATTGTTTTAACTTAAAATTGTTTAAAATGGTAAATGTTATATTATATATATTTTACCAAAATAAAAAAGCAAATACACACACCCACACATGCACATGTGCACACAAACACACCACACACACACACACACACACACCTCAATTGGAAGTAATCTCTGAAAGTATTATTACTAACTTAAATATTTGAGACTTAAACTGTCTCAAATAGTTATGTGTCAGGGGCCCCACAACCACCTCCAGATTCAATGATTCTGTAGGACAACTCAGCACATAGTTATAGTCAGGACTATATTTATTATAGCAAAGCAAAATCAGCAACCAAAGGATGAAAGCAAAATCAGCAAGCTTCCAAGAGTCCTCTCTCAGTGGAGTCCCATGGAGTGTATTTAATTCCCCCCAGCAAAGAGTTGTGATAACACATGTGGTACTATCTACCAAGGAAGCTCATTAGACACTCAGATAACCCAGAGTAATCATTGGCACAGGTCAAGTAGGCACACTCACCTGGCACATACCCAAGTTCCAGACCCCTGGAAGGAAGTAGGTGTCAACAGAGACCACATTTCTCTGTTTAAGCACAGCAAGGCCTCTTGTCAGGAAATGATGGGAGCCCTCCTGAAATCCAGGTTCCCAGAGGCAGCTGATGGTGACCTTGCAAGAAGGCCTTTCTAAGGACGGCAGTCTCAGGGTGCTCTGTTAGCTCTTCTCTGCATGTAACACACTCAACTAAAGAGCTACATGATTTTTCTTAAGCCCACTTCACACATGAGTCAATGTCTATCCCATAATTGAGATCTGCAAAAGGATGATATTCATAGCCTCTCTGTTGGAGGTGGGACCTCGATGGACTGTTGATAGTATACCTGGTTATCTTACCTACATTGGCATTAATTACAGGTAACATGCACAAAAATCTCCATCAGTAAAGATAACAATTATTCTCTACACTCATAAGTGGCCCTGTTGGGGACCAATTAGGAATTTAAGAATTTTAATTAAGACCTCATCTGTGTCTTAAATAATCTGCAATCATTACCTTGTCATTACATGACACAATCATTACATTAGACAAAACTGAAAACTGACTCTAGATGATTCTCTTAATTGGGAAATGATTGCTTAGTGTCTTGATTCCTTGAGGAAGGCCAACAGCCCTGCCTGTATGGCCAGCGCTAAAGAGGGTAACCCCTGCACATGAGTTGTGGACATCTTCCTCCCTCCCCATACGGGTTTGAGGCCCAGCCTATTGTGTGCCCACTGTTGCCTGAGGACACATGTTTGGAGCAAATGGAAATTTGATTTTCCCATTGAATTGCCTCCTCCATCATGAGACAGGCTGTTTCTACTCTGTGTAGCAAGAGACATTAGAGAGACTTGCCACTGCGAAGCACAGGAATTGTCAGCCACCAGGGGCTTCTTAAGGGGCATGAGCCTGCCTCTGCTTCAAAGCTGAGTAGCAGTGAGGAAGGTGGGGAAGGGGCCAAGAGCTGGCAGTGGATGGGGAGGGAACTCCAGGCAAATAGGTAGATGGGTATATGGACACCTGAGGTGTCCCCAGCAAGAGTGAAGGTGGAATGATGGAGTAGGCCAAAAGTTGCTGTGGGTAGCGGCTGCAATGACAGAGCTCAGGGGGACCAAGAGAACCCACTGAGGCACTTCAGGGAGATGGCCCTGGCCAGGACAACAGAAGATGAGAACCCATTTCTACTGTAGATATACAGTGTGCCACCAGAATTTGTATAATAGATTGCCTTCTAAATTCTATTTAAGGAAATAAAATGATTTTCTGTCACTTTCTCTTTTTTAAAGATTTTATTTATTTATATGACAGGGAAAGAGAGCAGAAACAGGGGGAGCAGCAGGCAGAGGGAGAGGGAAAAGCAGGCTTCCTACTGAGTAAGGAGTCTGATGCAGGGCTCAGTCCCAGTACCCTGGGATCATGACCTGAGCTGAAGGCAGACACTTAACCAACTGAGCCACCCAAGTGCCCCAATTTTCTGTTTCTCAATTTCAGACTACACTGGATATGAGAGCTAAGATGAATGCAGAGAAAGTCAGACAGGACTGAGTGCACATAAAATCTGCAAAAGACATCATCAGACAAGGTTCTTTTAAATAAGGTTGTAAGAATTTGTGCACTTGTCCACCAAAAGTGGCAAGCAGTTGCCTGCCTTTTACACAGCTTTTCCCAACTGGTGAGTCACAGTTATCCGGGAGAAAGCAGAAAGTGTCTCCCAGAAAAAATACTCTTGTTTCATAAGGTGTATTGTGGACCAGGCAGTTTTCTGAGTGCTGTTCCCTAAACTAAAGAGTGATCATATCTCATGTTTGCAAGAGCATGCTGAGACAGGAGTAGATCATAGGCCCATTTTGCAAATGAGGAGCTGTAGCACAGAGAAGTCAAGGAACCTCCTCATTCATACACACTAGTAAATAGTAAGATGGGAGTTCGGGCCAAAAAGAGGACCCTCAGTCACCAGACTGCACCACAGCCAAGTGGTGCCGCCTAAGCATGAAGGGGTGTAGTGAAGAGCAGGGCATCCCACAGATTAGGGATTCCACTGACACTGAAAGCAGACTGGAACTCAGACCTGAACACCACTGGGTACTACCTCTGCCTCTCCTCTCGGCCCCCTCTGCACAAATCATTCCTCCTTTCTCAGCACATGAGAACACATGCATGCCAAGCTCCTGTATTCATGCCTCCTTTGCGGCTCTCAGACTCAGGCCCAACATCACATTCTTAGGAAAGGAACTCAGAGGGGCCCAAATCTCCTTCACCAGACAATTGATGTCACCTTGCAAATGGGGGTGGCTTGGACAGTTCCAAAGCTGGTGGATGAGAACTCCATCAAGATGTACCCTGAGTGGGGGCACCTGGGTGGCTCAGTTGGTTAAGCAACTGCCTTCGGCTCAGGTCATGATCCTGGAGTCCCAGGATCAAGTCCCACATTAGGCCCTCTGCTCATCAGGGAGCTGGCCTCTCCCTCTGCCCCTCGCCCCTTTCATGCTCTCTCTCTCTCTCTCTCTCTCAAATAAATAAATAAAAAAAAAATCTTAAAAAAAAAAAAAAAAAAAAGATGTACCCTGAGTGGCCTAACAGCTTGGGACATTCCTTATAGTTTAGGGTTCCTTTAAAGACTCACAAGTCATATTAGCATATTAAAAGCTGAGACACTTTGCAGTAAGAAAGTGTTTAGCTTTGTTTAACCAGATGTGTCCCAAACTTAAACATAAGACACTCACTTTATGACTCTTCCATTAACATCTTACAGGAGAATTCATCAGGATTCTCAGTAGGAAGCCCTGTGTGGCATGTGCTTCCCCCCATAAGATTCTACATCCTCAAGGAGAGAGGCCTGCTGCACGTGGTTGGATGATCATTCAAAACCCAAATGAGCACAGAAGATTAAGTTCTCTCTCACAGCATGTTTATCAGTATATTAAACCCATCTCTGGATGTCGAAACATATAATATGACAATAAGCCTGGCACATCTGACAATTACACAAACCTAGAAATTGAAAGTAGCTAGCCATGCAGAAATCACACAATGCTGAAGGAGCTGACAAACCAAGAATTGGAAAATCAAACTCTGATTTAAATTAAAACAAAACAAATAAATGGCAAGAGATCTTGTAACTAATTCTCAAAGGTCGCTATTAAGTTGCATTTTGGAAGGAAGACCCTAAAAATCAAGGAAGTCTGAGTTTACTAGAATAAAAGCAAATTCAGGAAGATATCACCTTCCACATAATGCAGACAGAGCTGGGGATTGTAATTAGCGTACCAGCCATGTCTGACCCTCAAATAGTTGTTCTACTGGGTACTTTGTTTATTCCTTGTAATTCTTATGAGTCATTTAAGAAAAAGTCAGCTGAGAAAAATAAAAAGAAAACCATTAAGATGCTATAAGTTTGTTCATAATACCCAGCTCACTGGAAGGTGGAAACAAAAACCATTTAAATTCTGAAAGGGAGAATAGTTTATTTTAAACTTTGTGGAAAATTGGTTCACAAAATATTTAAAACTTGTGAAAGAGCTAAATATGAAAATGTTTAAAATGAGCATGACCATTTTTTCATTGTTTTATTCAGAAGAAAAGTAAATCATCTTTTTTTTTTAAAGATTTTATTTAATTATTTGTCAGAAAGAGAGAGAGAGAGCGAGCACAGGCAGACAGAGTGGCAGGCAGAGGCAGAGGGAGAAGCAGGCTCCCCACAGAACAAGGAGCCCGATGCGGGACTCGATCCCAGGATACCGGGATCATGACCTGAGCCGAAGGCAGCTGCTCAACCAACTGAGCCAACCAGGCATCCCAAAAAAGTAAATCATCTTTTAAAAATGGACATTCGGGTTTCTCAAAGTTGTTGTCCATTTACTTTTTTGCTTTTTATAAACTGATAGGCTTCACTGATAGACTTTTCACAATCTTTAGTGAAATTAAGACACTTGAAAGTGTGGTTGGTCTCTGGGTAAGATGATCATCAGCACAATGCCCTACTTTTATTGTCAGTCCTCTGACTATGAAGAGATTTTGCTGGGCTTGCTTTGTGACTTGAACTTGATTTTTTTTCTTATGCCTTTCTTATTGCTCTGTGTGAGTGGTGGGGTAGAAAATAAAACTTCACATAGGTAAAGTGAGGTTAAAGCAGATGACAAATTCCAACTCTAGACTGGCATCAGGCCACTTCTGCCTCATCCCATGTCGCTCCATGCACCACTCCCACTCCATTCAGGGCCACGCCTTCAGCTAGTGGTCTTCCGTAGGGACTTCCCTACCAATATACCCAGTGGGCTCTCTTCACCAGTCCTGAGGCCCCTGCACACAGCCATATTAGCCTGGCCCCTCCTAAGCAGGTTCTTCTAGGGATAGGGATTGCACACCCTGTGCATTTCTCACTCCAAGCTTCACAAATCATCTCAGAAAGAGGCAGAGGGAAGAATTCACAGAGAAAAGCAATTTCTGCCCAAAACATTCAGCTATTCCTGGTAAGTTCTTGAAGTGCTGCCAAGTTTAGCTAGAGACTTGCATGGCCCAGATAATCACAAGCTGATAAAAATCACAGGGCTTTCAAACTGAATGTAACATCACAAAATCCATGTTATGAAAAATATCCATCAAGATTGTAGAAAATAAAGTGATGATTTATCTGGGACAAACTCCTATTCCAGGTCTGGAAAGATGGTTGCTTAGAATAAACCATTATAAGCAGGAGAAATTGGGAGTGTTTGTAAAGTCTGTCTGGGGTTGCATGCTTTAGGGAGAAGACATGCTTTAGGGTTCTCTGTAGCAACAAGTAATAGCAGAAGCCAGATGTTGGTGTTCTGCCACCCACTGAGGGTGCTAGAAGATCCCCCAAGGTATATAAATTAGGGAAGAGCTACACTGGCCCACTTTCTGAGTGTTGCCTTGAAGACACATCTGTCCTGCTGACAAAATTACTAATAGAATACAGAGATAGGAACTGCCCCAAAGAAATTGCAGCCCACATGTGGAGGGGGCACAGAGGTCAGTAACCTAGGGAGAACCAACATGGCATGTGAATAAGCAGTTCCCACCAACTTAAAGTGAAGGAAGAGTAAGACCTGTAATATTAGAGAACATAGAAAAATCGACAGTGAAATCAGGACAAATGAAGGACACTTTTGGGAATGCAAGTAATTGGAGCACATACCTGAAGACCTGCTCACTGTGAAAGACATTTTTTTGGAATGCAATTCCTGAGGACCTGGTCACTGCCTCTCATTTAGAACTGAAGTACTAGATGCTCATTTTACAGAGTTCTTTGCAGCTAAAACAAAGCACATGACCTAAGCTTTGTTCATTAAATTCACCTGTCCAGAACTTTGAGCTCCAGATACACAGAGGCAGAGGCCAAAGAGAATCTATTCAGGTGGTTGGTCTCAGCACATAGGGCAACAGCAACATGGAGTGTCCATAAGCAGATGGAAGATGTGAGCTATGGATAGGACCAACCTCGCCTTTGTATCTGTCCTACATCCCCAGCCTCATCCCTATTGAAATTAGGGAGCCAATATCAATGGTAGAGTTTTTCCATTAGCATTTCTGAGCTACAGATAATGGGCCATAAAAACATTTGGCTACCAAATCCCCTCTTAGGTCTCCATTTTGGCTTATACAGAAGATGGAGAGCTCCTGGAAACAAATGGTATATTATGAGTATCTTAACCAAAGGGTGAATCTAATTGAAATACTCTTCTATATGAGATTTTCTTACTGGGAAAAAAAATTGATAGTCTCTGGGATAGAGCACTCAGTATTTGAGCCTGCAAAGGTTTTTCTTTCATAAGCAGAGGAAACACATAACTCTCACACCTTTAAGGGATATAAGTAAGCATCTCAGCTATGCCACAATTTAATCCTCAGAGAATTTGACCAACATGACTCCACAGGGCCTATGGCTTTTAAAGACCTACAAAGCATGAAATAGCAGGGGCTTTAGAGGCTTTGATAAGACACAAGCATAACAAAGGGTGATGGCTAAGTGGATATTTGTAGACAAATCCCATAAAGGTGCAGAAAATGAAGTTACTATGGGTGGGGCAATGAGCAAGGGCATGCACAATACCAGAGCCTGTACTTTCTAAGGTGCCACAACATTTGGTATAACATGCATGGTTTTGAAGGAAATACATGCCATTTGGGGGTGACTATGCTTATCTACTTGCCAGATGACTCAAAAGGCTACCTCTGAGTAGGGTAATAGAGAATCAGTACTTTTTTAATCATATGAAACTAATTTGCACAACTCTACAAATATATTTGAAAGCATGGATGGAAATATAATTTAACAAAACTAAGGAAAAGATTGAAAATCTGAAGAGGCTAATTTCCAAAGGAAATATGGGAAAAGAAATTGTAAACAGATAACATCTCCTCAATAATAAAAGTATCAGGTCCAAATAATTTCACAGGGAAAATTGTACCAAATCTTTGAAAAACAGGTAAGTCCATTGCAACTCAAATTGTTCCGGAAAATAACTAAAGAAAACTTCCAATTTTATGAACTATAACATTGACTCCAAAATTTAACAAAGAGTATACAATAAATACTGCATGTTAACTCAGTTGTAAATATCAATATAAAATATTTACAACTGAGTTAACATGCAGTATTTATTATCAGAATGAATCCAGATAACACTAAAAAATATGCCATCACCAAATGAAAATGATATCCACTAACATCATTGCTATTTTAAACTTGTACTTTAGCTATTAACTAATGCAATTAGATGGAGGGGGGGGAGGGAAGCAAAATGTAAAAACTGGAAATAATGGGCAAAACTGTAGCCAAAAATTTAAATAGAAAAACACTAATTTAGTAAAATATTAGCATATAAAATTAATAGCTAAAAATCAAAAGCTTTAAAATATGAAATGACAAGCAGTTAGATGCTATAATGGAAACTATAATTCCATTTGCCATTGATACTACATAGGCCAATATGCTTTTGAATAAATTTACCATAACCATGTAAATCAGACATGTGCAAAATTTTACACATAAATTATAATTGAATAACATGTTCTTTTATAGGAAAAACTTGATATTAAAAAGATGTTAACTTTCTTGAAGTTAATTTAAGACTTATTATAATCCTGGGGTGCCTGCGTGGCTCAATGGGTTAAAGCCTCTGCCTTCCACTCAGGTCATGATCCCAGGGTCCCAGGGTCCTGGGATCGAGCCCCACATCCGGCTTTCTGCTCAGCAGAGAGCCTGTTTCCCTTCCTCTCTCTGCCTGCCTCTCTGCCTACTTGTAATCTCTCTCTGTCAAATAAATAAATAAAATCTTTTTAAAAAGATTTATTATAATCCTAGTCAAAATAATAATTTTTAAAACTAATCTAAAGGATTGATTCTTTTTTTTAATTAACATATAATGTATTATTTGTTTCAGAGGTACTGGTCTGTGATTCATCAGTCTTATATAATACCCACGTACTCTCTGTAATTCATCTGAAAAGATAAATAATTAAGGATAGCCAAAAAAACTAAAAAGGAAAAATATAAAGGGATATTTTCCCTCTAACATAGTAAAACATTCCACAGAGTCTCAACAAAGTAAACCCATGGGGTTGGCACGCTGATCTCATAAAACACAATTGATTGTCCACCAACATATCCAAAACCCCACAGGAATGTTTTTCATCGTAAAGGTTATATATGAAATCAGTGAGGTGAAGATAAACATTTTATTAAAGAATTTTGGGAGACCTGCTTACCATCTTGCAAAGGATGAGTTGCATCCATTTCTTACACCATATAAAAGAATACATTCCAAATGGATCAATAATTTAAATGTGTAAAGTGAAATCACAAAAATCTTGGTCAAAAAGAAGGGCAAAATACTTTATAACATTGGAGTATACAGACCTTTTCAACTATGATTTAAAACAAAAAAAGACATGAATTTAACAGCACAAAGAAATGTAAATAACTTTTGCATGACACATTTTAAAAAGAGGAGGTGGTGATGGAAGGCAAAAGACAAAAGAAAACTATGAAAAAATAGTTATAACTCAACTTACAAAGGATTAATTTTCCTAATTTATAAAGAATTTTTTATTTTAAAAATTAAATAAATAAGTTGGGTAAGCCTGGTAGTGGGTAATATGGAGGGCACGTATTGCATGGAGCACTGGGTGTGGTGCATAAACAATAAATTCTGGTACAATGAATAGAAATTTAAAAAATTAAAAATAAAAAATAAATAAATAAACTCAATTTTAAGAAGTCCAATACTACCACAAAAAATGGGGAAAAAAAATAAAAAACTCAGGAAGAGTTCAAAAGAAAAGAAAGAAAACTGTACCCTAAGCTGTAAAAATGTATTCAATTTCACTAATTTTATTTTATTTTATTTTTTAAGATTTTTATTTATTTATTTGACAGACAGAGATCACAAGTAGGCAGAGAGGCAGGCAGGGTGGGGGGGAGTAGGCTCCCTGCTTAGCAGAGAGCCCAATGTGGGGCTCGATCCCAGGATCCTGAGATCTTGACCTGAGCCAAAGGCAGAGGCTTAACCCACTGAGCCACCCAGGTGCCCCAACTTCACTAATTTTAATAGAAAAACATCTCATATATTGCTAGTTAGAAAACAATGATCAAGCCATTATGCAGAACAATTTAACAATATTTATTAAATTATATATGTACTACCCTTTAATCCTGAAATTGCACTTCTGGGAATTGATACATGTGCAGAGTTACTCATTACAATGGTTTCTCCTTTTTTGCTTCTAAAGAACAAAATGTCTGGAAATGACCTAAACACCTATCCATAGAAAATTATTTTTAATTTAAATTTTAGTTAGTGAACTAAAATTTAGTTAGTGCAATATTGGTTTCTGGAGTAGAATTCAGTGATTCATCACTTACATACAACATCCAGAGCTCATCACAAGTGCCCTCTTTAATATCTGTTACCCACCTAGCATATCCCCCACCCACTTCTCTCCATCAACTCTCAGCTTGTTCTCTGTTAAGAGTCTCTTATGGTTTGTTTCTCTCTCTCCTTTTTTTTTTTCTTTTCACCCTTCCCACATGTTCATTTGTTTTCTTTCTTCTGTAGGCTTTGTAGAATTAATTTGGAAGTTTTCCTTCCACTTCTATTTTTAGGAACAAAGGATAGGTATTAATTCTAAATGTCTGGTAGAAATCCCCCAGGAAGCCATCTGGCCCAGGACTTTTGTTTGTTGGGAGACTTTTGATTACTGATTCAAGTTCTTAGCCAGTTATAGGTCTGTTCAAATTTTCTGTTTCTTCCTGTTTCAGTTTTGGTAGTTTGTAGGTATCTAGAAATTTGTCTATTTCTTCCAGATTGCCCAGTTTTTGGCATATAATTTTTCATAGTATTCTCTTGTAATTTCTTGTATTTCTTTGGTGTTGGTTGTGATCACTCCTATTTCTTTGTGATTTTAACTATTTGGGTCCTTTCCCTTTCTTTTGATAAGTCTGGTTAGCAGTTTATCAATTCTTTCAAAGAACTAGCTCTTAATTTTGTTAATCTGTTCTACTGTTGTTTTTGTTTGTTTGGTTGGTTGTTTCAATATCATTTATTTTTGCTCTAATTTTTATTTGCCTTCTGCTGGCTTTACACTTTAGTTGCTGTTCCTTTTCTAGCTCCTTTGGGTGTAAGGTTAGGTTGTGTATTTGAGACTTTTCTTGCTTCTTCATATAGGCCTGTATTGCACTATATTTCCTCCCTCTTAGCACTGCCTTTGCTGTATCCGAAAGGTTTTGGACTATCATGTTTTCATTTCCATTTGCTTCCATGTATTTTTTTTTACCTCTTCTTTAATTTCCTGGTTGGCCCATCTATTTCTTAGAAGGATATTCTTTAACTTCCATGTATTTGAGGTCTTTCCAGATTTTTTATTGTGGTTGACTCCAAATTTTAAAGCACCATTGTCTGAAAATAATCATGGTATGATCTCAATATGTTTGTACTTTTTGATGGCTGACTTGTGACCAAATATGTGATCTACTTTGGAGAATATTCCATGTGCCCTTGAAAAGAATTCTGCTGCTTTAAGGTGAAATGTTGTGAATATATCTGTTAAGTCCATCTGGTCCAATGTGTTATTCAAAGCCCTTGTTTCCCTTTTGATAATATTCTAAGATGATCTGTACATTTCTGTGAGTGGGATGTTAAAGTTCCTTTGCAATTATTGTGTTATTATCAAAGAGTTTCTTTATGTTTATTATTAATTGATTTATATTTGGGTGCTCTCAAGTTGGGAGCATAAATTATTATAATTAGATATTTTTGATGACTAGATCCCTTAGTTATGATACAACATCCTTCTTCATCTCTTGTTACAGTCTTTGGCTTAAAATCTAGTTTGTCTAATGTAAGTATGGCTACTCTGGCTTTCTTTTGACAATCGTGAGTATGATAGATGGTTCATCATTTCCTCACCTTCAATCTACAGCTATCTTTAGGTCTAAAATGAGTTTCTTGTTGGTAGCATATAGATGGATCTTGTTTTTGAATCCATTCTGATGCCCTATGTCTTTTGACTGGAGCATTTAGTACATTTAAATGCAGAGTGATTAATGAAAGATATGAATTTAGTGCCATTGTGTTACCTGTAGAGTTGGTGTTTCTGTTGATGTTCTCTGGTCCTTTCTAGTCTTTGTTTCTTTTGGTCTTTTTTTTTTTTTTTTTTTTCTCCATTCAAAGAGTCCCCCTTAAAATTTCTTGCAGGGCTGGGTTAGTGGCCACAAACTCCTTTAGTTTTTGTTTGTCTGGGAAACTCTTTATCTCTCTTTCTATTGTGAATGACAGCTTTGTTGGATAAAGAATTCTTGGCTGCATATTTTTTCCCATTCAGCATGTTGAATATTTTCTGCCCCTTCTGCATGGTCTGTCACATATCTGTGGCTAGATCTGCTATAAATCTGATCTGTTCTTTCATTGTAGGTTAAGGACTTTCTTTCCCCTTTCTGCTTTCAGGAGTTTTTTCTTGTCTGTGTATTTTGTGAATTTGACTATGACACTCCTTGGCAATGGTCAGCTTTTGTTGAAGTTAAAGGAAGTTCCTTGTGTTTCTTGGATTTTCATGTCTGTGTCCTTCCCCAGATTAGGGAAGTTGTCAGCTATAATATGTTCAAATAAACTGTATACCCCTTTTTATCTCTCTTCATCTTCTGGGACTCCTAAGATACAAATGTTATTACATTTTAATAAGTCACTGAGTTCTCCAGGTCTACCTTCATGGTCCATTACCTTTTTTCCTTCTTCTTTTTGTCTTCATTTTTCCCATAATTTTATCTTCCCTATCACTGATTGACTCTTCTGATTCATCCATGCTCAATTTTATGGCCTCTATTTGGGATTGCACCATAAATAGCATTTTTAATTTCAGTCTGACTAGACTTTAGTTCTTTTATCTCTGTAGTATGGGATTGTCTAGTGTGTTCTATGCTTTTTTCAAGCCCAACTAATATCACTATAACCATTACTTTAAATTCTAGTTCAGACATCTTACTTATATCTGTACTGATTAAGTACCTGGCCATGAGTTCTAACTTTTGTCCTTTATTTTGGGGTGAATTGCTCCATCTCATAATTTTGTCCAGAAAAGAAAAGAAGAAAGAAAAATCAAATCAAAACAAAACAATTTTTTTTTAAAAAGCAAAGGAAAACAAAACAAAACATGCACATACACACACACATACACACACACAGAACAGAAAGACTAGATCCTGGGTGTGTTTTGGTCTGCTTATTAAAAGCATCTATAGGGGCACCTGGGTGGCTCAGGGGGTTAAGCCTCTGCCTTCAGCTCAGGTCATGATATCAGGGTCCTGTGATCGAACCCCACATCGGGCTCTCTGCTCAGCAGGGAGCCTGCTTCCCACTCTCTCTCTCTGCCTGCCCCTCTGCTTACTTGTGATCTCTCTCTCTGTCAAATAAATAAATAAAATCTTTTAAAAAATTAAAAATTAAAAAATAAAAAATAAAAGCATCTAGATCCAAACAAGATGAGATTAGGAGTGAGACAAACTGTAAGACCCTTAATCTCATGAAACAGGGTTGCTGGTAGGTGGAGGGTAGGGATAGGGTGGCTGGGTTATGGATATTGGGGAGGGTATGAGCTATGGTGAGTGCTGTGAAATGTGTAAGCCTGATGATTCACAGACCTGTATCCCAGGGCAAATAATAGATTATATGTTAATTTAAAAAAAAAAAAAAGGAATCTAGATCCTAAAATTAAAAAAAAAAAAAAAAGAGTTGTAATGAGCACTGGGTGTTAGATGCAAATAATGAATCATGGAACACTACATCAAAAACTAATGATATACTGTACGGTGACTAACATAACATAATAAAAAAAAATAGGAGGAACAAGATGGCAGAGGAGTAGGAGACCTAAATTTTGCCTGGTCCCAGGAATTCAGCTAGGTAGTTACCAAACCATTCTGAACACCTACAAACTTAACAGGACATCAAAAGGGGGGGGGGGAAGAACAGCAGCAACTCTATGAACAGAAAAGCAACCACTTTCTAGAAGGTAGAATGTACAAAGAAGTGAATCTGAGATGATATTTGGGAAGATAGATTGCAGAGAGGGATCCTCGGTCAGCTGGCTCCCAGCAAGTGATAGAGCAGTGGAACACAAAATCAGAACTTTTAGAAGTCAGCTCCACTGAGATACATCACTCCAGTGGCTAAGTGGCAGGTGGAACCCTTGCTGGGACAATGTGGACTCAGGGCCCTTGAGGTGAGAGAAAGACTGGGGGTGCCTGAGTGTGACAGAGCTCCCAAGTACTGGAGCAGGGAAGCTGGCTGCAAAGATGGAGACAAGGAGTGGGCTCTCAGCTTGGGGTTGCCACAAACCATGAGCTGCAGTACAGGTGAGCCACTACTCTTAGAGCAAGGACCCAACAAGTGGTAAATCCAGGGAGACTCCCCTTCCTTCTCTAGGAGAAGTGGCACAGGAGTGTACTGCAGGAATCTGCTGGGTTTGGAGACTACAAACAGGGCCATAGGCCTAAGATGGAAATGTTCAGTTATATGCCAAGTGAGCACAGAGTACAGACAGAGACCAGGGAGACAGGACTGACCTCCTCCAGAGCCTGAGATTGGGAAGCTGCCATTTTCATTCTTGTTCTCCAACGTTATATGGAATGCTTTCAGGAAACAAAAGCTACTGAGAGCAAACCTGAGCAGCTTATTTAGCCTGACCCCTGGCTAGGGCAGTACAATTCCACCTCAGGCAAAGACATTTGAGAATCACTACAATAGGCCCCTCTCTCAGAAGATAAGGAAGAACATCCAGCCAAGATCAATTTTCTGATCAATGAGTACTGCAAATCTCCAGCATTAGGGGAATACAGCACATAGAATTCATGGCTTTTTTCCCCACGATTCTTTAGTCTTTCAAAGTTAATTTTTTTTTAATTTTCTTTTTTTTTCTTTTTTGTCTTTCTTTTTTCAACCAACATCTTATCAATCCCTTTTTTAAAATCTTTTTTAATTTTCATTTTTACAGTAATATTCTATCTCTTCATTGTATTTAATCTTATTTTTGTATAAATATATATATGTTTATCTTTCTTTAAAATTCTGAGATACAGTTTCTTCTAACAGATTAAATTATACCCCAAATCTAGTGTAAGGCTTTGTTCTAGTCTCCCACCTGATCACATTCTCTCCTTTTTTTTTCTTTCTTTTTTTCAAACAACTCCGTATCTTATCAATTCCTTTTTTAAAATATTTTTTTACTTTTCATCTTTGCAGTCATATTCCACCCTTTCATCATATTTACCCTTATTTTTGTGTATATATATATATATATATATATATATATTTATATGTTTTTATTTCTTTAAAATTTGGGGGGCAGTTTCTTCTAACAGACCAAAATGCACCCAAAATCTAGTGTGTGGTTCTGCTCTATTCACCAGCCTAATCATATTTCTTTTTCTCTTCTCCTTTCATCCTGCCCCCCCCCTCCCAGTTTCAAGACTCTTCTGATTTGTTTAGTATATATTTTTCTGGCATCATTGTTTCCCTTTGAATATTTTGTTCTCATTCATCTGTTCTTCACTGGACAAAATGACAAAATGGAAAAACTCACCTCAAAAAAAAGGACAAGAAGCAGTACGAACTGCCAGGTACCTAATCAATACGGACATTAGTAAGATGTCAGATCTAAAGTTTTGAATGACAATTATAAAGATACTAGCTGGGCTTGAAAAAGCATAGGAGATACTAGAGAATCCCTTTATGGAGAAATAAAAGAACTAAACCTAATCAAGTAGAAATCAAGAAGGTTATTAATGAGGTGTAATAAAAAATGGAGGCTGTTACTGGTAGAATAAATGAGGCGGAAGAGAGAATTAGTGATATAGAAGACCAAATGATGGAGAATAAAGAAGCTGAAAAAAGGAGAGATAACTACTGGATCATGAGGGAACAATTCAAGAGATAAAGGATACCATAAGAAGAAATGATATTAGAATAATTGGGATCCCAGAAGAAGAGAGAGAGGGGCAGAAAGTATATTGGAGAAAATTATAGCAGAGAATTTCCCTAATTTGGGGAAGGAAACAGGCATCAAAATCCAGGAGACACAGAGATCCACCCTCAAAATCACTAGAAACAGGTCAACACCCCGACATATAATAAAAAGACTTACAAGTCTCAAGGACAAAGAGAAAAACCTGAAAGCAGCTTGGAACAAGAGATCTATAATCTACAATGGCAGAAAAATTAGATTGGCAGCAGACCTATCCACAGAGACCTGGCAGTCCAGAAAGGACTGGCATGATATACTCAGAGCACTAGATGAGAAAAATAAGCAGCCAAGAATACTATATCTACCTAGGCAGTCACTGAAAATAGAAGGACAGATGAAAAGCTTCCAGGACAAACAAAAACTAAAAGAATTTGCAAACACCAAACCAGCCCTACAGGAAATATGGAAAGGGTCTACTAAGCAAAGAGAACGCCTAAAACTAGCATAGACCAGAAAGGAAGAGAGACAATACAGAGTAAGAGTCACCTTACAGGCAATGCAATGGCACAAAATTCATACCTTTCATTAGTTACCCTGGGTGTAAATAGGCTAAAATGCCCCAGACAAAAGACACAGGATATCAGAATGGACAAAAAACAAGGTCCATCAATATGCTGTCTGCAAGAGACTCATTTAGACCCAAAGAAAAGTGTCCAGATTTAATGTGAGGGGGTGGAAAACAATTTACCATGCTAATGGAAATCAAAAGAAAGCTTGGGTATATATCAAATTAGATATTAAACCAAAGACTGTAACAAGAGATGAGGAAGGACACTATCATACTTAAAATGTCTATCCAAAAAGAAGATCTAACAATTTTAAATATCTCTGCCCCAACATGATAGCAGCCAATTATATAAGCCAATTAATAACAAAATCAAATAAACACATTGACAATAATACAATAATGTGGGAACTTTAACACCCCACTCACTGAAATAGACAGATCATCTAAGCAAAAGATCAACAAGGAAATAAAGGCTTTAAATGATGCACTGGAACAGATGGACATCACAGATATATTCAGAACATTCCATCCCAAAGCAATAGAATCCACATTCTTCTCTAGTGCACAGGGAACATTCTCCAGAACAGATCACCTCCTGTGTAATAAATAAGTTCTCAAATGGCACCAAAATATTAGGATCATTCTCTGCATATTTTCAGACCACAATGCTTTGAAACTGGAACTCAAACACAAGAAGAAAGTTGGAAAGAACTCAAATACATGGAGATTAAAATCATCCTACTAAAGAATGAGTGGGTCCACCAGAAAATTTAAAAAGAATTTTTAAAAATTTATGGAAACAAATGAAAATGAAAACACAACTGTTTAAAATCTTTGGGATGCAGCAAAGATGGTCCTCAGAGGAAAGTATGGAGCAATACAAGCCTTTGTCAAGAAACAAGAAAGGTCTCAAGTACACAACCTAACCCTATACCTAAAGGAGCTGGAGAAAGAACAGCAAAGAAAGGCTAAATCCAGCAGGAGAAGAGAAATAATAAAGATCAGAGCAGAAATCAAGGAAACAGAAACCAAAAGAACAGTAGAAGAGATCAACGAATGTAGGAGCTGGTTCTTTGAAAGAATTAATAAAATTATTAAAATTATGAATGAAGGTGGAAGACAAGATGGCAGGGAAGTAGGAGGAGGCGCCATTTCACCTGTACCTTAAAGTGAGCTGATTACCTACCAAAAAACTCCGATCACCCACGAAATCAGTCTGAGATCAGAATTATACACGTCTGGATCTCTACAGGGGCAGAAGACGCCAGTGGGCAGGTAAAGCGGAGTGGGAACATCAGACTGATATCGGAAGATAAACAAAAGGGGGAGGGAGCCACCAGAGGTGACTGATTGGAAAGTAATACCCCAATACGAGCATGTCCTGCATCTGGGGACCAGCATTAACTTGGAGACTGGTTGAAAGCACTCAAAGAGAGCAAAGGATCATGGGGGGGGGAGGAATTGTGGGAATTGGGGCAACTAGGGACAGGGGCTTAAGTCCCTGGACCCAGGACAGCCTCCCCTGGTGCTGAGCCAGAGAGAGTGCGGCAGAGAAACCAGGTCTTGGTCCCTGAGCCGCCAGCGCGCCTGAGAATGCATGGGGTCTGGCTCCTGTGAGGGGCTGGGAGCCTCACCAGATGGCAGAACGCTGAGCCATGCTAATAGAGCCTGAGACACGTGTGCCCCTCACCCTCCCCTGAGAGAGGGGTGTGAAGGCCCAGCCTGGAGCTCTTAGACCCACGCCATTCCACCAGAGCCTGAGATGCGTGCTCGACCCTCACCCTCCCCTGAGAGAAGTGCGCGAAAGCCCAGCTCTCTTAGACCCGGAAAAACCAGGCACTCCCAGCCTGGGCCAGCAGGAAAATCTCAGTGTGCAAATGCTGCTTGGAACCTCTCTGGTGGTCTGGAGCTGCCCAGACAGCCGCCACTGCTGTGGCTTTGGGGAAAAGCAAAAGATCCTGTGTCCCCAGGGACCGCAACTCGGAACCTGCTCTGCCAGCAGCCAAGGGGGAATTTATTCGGGCTCTGCAGACAGACTGAGGCTTCTCTCTGAGAGGGAGGTCAGGGTGCAGTTTGCTTTCCTCTAAACCTACAAAAACCATCAAAAGCGGTCAAGGCGAGAGAAAAAAAAAAGTGAACAAACATAAAAACTTCCAGAGAACAAAAGCCTGAAAAAACTAGCTTCCTCAGAGTCCACCCCCTTGAGGGGGGTGGGAGGACTTAACTCAGGGAACGTCATTGACTGAAAACCCATGTGGCAGGCCCCTCCCGCAGAAAACCAACCAGGAAAGAAAAAAAAAAAAAAAAAAAGACGACAAGAGAACAACCACCACTACTTCATAGGACAACTCTTATTTTTAACTCGTTCCCACTATTCTGGTTCATTTTTTTTTATATAGATAATTTTTAACCTATTTACCATCACAGTGAGATGTACAGTACATCAAATTCCATAATAACCTTCTAACCTGAAATTTTTGATACATACACCTGTGTTTTTCTTTTGGATTTCTATTTTTATTTTTTTTTTTAATTTTAGGTTAGTTTAGTCTAGTTTATTCCTTTTTTATTTTTATTTCCTAATATTCATATAGAGTTAAACTTCAAGGTAATCCCCTTTCCCCAATCAATTCTACCCATATAGGTAAACCAGTTTTTAATCCCCCTTTATCTTAGGAAACTTGAGTCCTTTAACAAAGATATCAAGATACATCCAGGAAGAATCAAAACAAATTTCGTTGCCGACACTGAGAATTTATCACCACTCTCCCAACTTTTTCTTCTGCCAGTCTTTCTGTGTTTTTGTGTTTGTCCTGATAGTATATAAATCTTATACTTGGGGTTCTTTTTGACGAGGTTCTTCTTTTATTTGCTTATATATATATTTTTTTCTCTTGTCATATACTTTTATCAGTCTTTTTGTTTGTCTGTTTTTGTTTGTATACTTCATAAATCTTACCTTGGGGCCCATTTGGGCTGAACATTCTCTTTTATCTTCCCTTTCTTTCCTGTCTCTCTCTCTCTCTTTTTTTCTTTTTCTTTTCATTTTTCTCTCGTTTGGGTGGGGAATCCTGATTGCTCAGAAGCGTTCCAGGGTGCACCTTGACTGCACCATGGTCGATATATCCAGCTACATCCGTTCAGCCATTTCTCACCAAAATGACTAGGAGGAGGAATGTCCAACAGAAGAAAAATGCAGAGGATGGGCCTTCTGCAACAGAGCTAACATCTATCAACATAGACAATATGTCAGAAAGAGAATTCAGGCTAACAATTATCCAGGCAATAGCTAGGTTGGAGCAAGCCATGGATGACCAAACAGAATTGATTAGGGCAGAACTGAAAGGGACCAGGGATGATGTTCACAATGTTAGGGCAAAATTGAAAGCGACCAGGGATGAGGATCACAATGCTCTCAATGAGTTCCAATCTAATCTAAATTCTCTAAAAGCTAGGGTAACTGAGACAGAAGATACAATTAGTGATCTGGAGGACAAACAGATAGAGAGAAAGGATCAAGAGGAAGCCTGGAACAAACAGCTTAGAGCCACAAAAACAGAATGAGGGAAATAAATCATGCCATAAAACATTCCAACATCAGAATTATTGGAATCCCTGAAGGCGAGAAGAAAAAAAGAAGTCTAGAAGATATAGTGGAAAAGGTCTTCAGGAAAATTTTCCAAATCTTGAAAATGGAACCAGCGTTCATGTACAGGAGGCCGAACGGTCTCCACCCAAGATTATAGATTCCAAAAAAAAAAAGAAAAAAAAACAAGTCAAATTGAGGAATCATAATTGTAGATACAATCTCTTGAAAGTCACTAGGACAAAGAGGCTCCTTACTTACAGAGGAAAACCCATCAGAATAACGTCAGACCTGTCCACAGAGACCTGGCAAGCCAGAAAGGGCTGGCAAGATATATTCAGGGAACTAAATAAGGAGAACATGCAGCCAAGAATACTTTATCCAGCAAGACTGACATTCAAAATGGATGGAGAGATAAAGAGTTTCCAAGACCGGCAAGGCTTAAAAGACTATGCAACCAACACTGCAGGAAATATTAAGGGGGGGGGGGTCTATAAAAGAGGAAAAAACTAAGAATAGCATTGAACAGAAATATAGAGACAATCTAAAGAAAGAAAGACTCCAAAGGTAACACGATGTCAATAAAAACGTATCTATCAATAATTACTCTCAATGTGAATGGCCTAAATGTGCCCATAAAATGACACAGGGTTGCAGATTGATAAAACGACAGGATCCATCCATATGTTGTGTACAAGAGATCCATTTTGAACCTAAAGATACACCCAGACTGAAAGTGAAGGGACGGAGAAGCATCTTTCATGCCAATGGGCCTCAAAAGAAGGCCGGGGTAGCGATTCTCATATCAGATAAATTAGATTTTAAACTAAAGACTGTAGTCAGAGATACAGAAGGACACTACAACATTCTTAAAGGGACTATCCACCAAGATGATCTAACAATTGTAAATATCTATGCCCCCAATATGGGAGCAGCCAATTACATAAGAAAACTGTAAAGATAAAGAGTCATATTGATATGAATACATTAATAGTAGGAGATCTTAACACACTTCTCTCAGTAATAGACAGATCATCGAAGCAGAAAATCAATAAAGAAACAAGAGCATTGAATGACACATTGGACCAGATGGACCTCATAGATATATACAGAACATTCCACCCTAAAACAACAGAATACTCATTCTTCTCAAGTGCACATGGAACCTTCTCCAGAATGGACCACAT
>NW_019154171.1:1008786-1037300 GCF_002288905.1 Enhydra lutris kenyoni | reverse complement strand
AGCCCAGGACCTGACGGATTCCCTGGGCAATTCTACCAAACTTTCAAAGAAGAAATAAAACCTATTCTCCTGAAGTTGTTTCAAAAAATTGAAGCAGAAGGAAAACTTCCAGACTCTTTCTATGAAGCCAGCAATATCCTGATCCCCAAACCAGGCAAAGACCCTAACAAAAAGGAGAATCTCAGACCAATATCACTGATGAATATGGATGCTAAGATTCTCAACAAGATCCTAGCAAACAGGATCCAACAGCACATTAAAAAGATTATCCACCATGATCAGGTGGGATTCATCCCTGAGATACAAAGATGGTTCAACATTCGCAAATCAATCAATGTGATAGAAGAAATCAATAAGAGAAGAGAGAAGAACAGGGTCCTCTCTACTGATGCAGAAAAAGCGTTTGACAAATCCAGCACCCATTTCTGATTAAAAGGCTTCAAAGTACAGGGATAGAGGGAACATCCTCAACTTCATCAAATCTATCCATGAAAATCCCACAGAAAATCATCCTCAATGGGAAAGAGCTCACAGCCTTCCCATTGAGATCAGGTACACAATAAGGATGCCCACTCTCACCACTCTTGTTCAACATAGTACTGGAAGTCCTAGCAACAGCAATCAGACAACAAAGAGAAATAAAATGTATCCAAATTGGCAGTGAAGAAGTCAAACTCTCTCTCTTCGCAGATGATATGATACTTTATATGGAAAATCCAAAAGACTCCACCCCCAAACTACTAGAACTCATACAGCAATTCAGTAATGTGGTTGGATACAAAGTTAATGTACAGAAATCAATGGCTTTCTTATTCACTAACAATGAAAACACAGGGAAATTAGAGAATCGATTCCATTTACTATAGCACCAAGAACCATAAGATACCTGGGAATAAACCTAACCAAAGAGGTATAGGATCTGTACTCAAGGAACTATAGAACACTCATGAAAGAAATTGAAGAAGACACAAAAAGATGGAAAACCATTCCATGCTCTTGGATTGGAAGAATAAACATTGTTAAAATGTCTCTACTGCCTAGAGCAATCTATACTTTTAATGCCATTCTGATCAAAATTCCACCGGTATTCTTCAAAGAGCTGGAGCAAACAATCCTAAAATTTGTATGGAATCAGAAGAGACCCCAAATCACTAAGGAAATGTTGAAAAAGAAAAACAAAACTGTTGGAATCATGATACCTGATTTCAAGCTTTATTACAAAGCTGTGATCACCAAGACAGCATGGTACTGGCATAAAAACAGACACATAGACCAGTGGAACAGAGTAGAGTGCCCAGATATGGACTCTCAACTCTATGGTCAAATAAACTTCAACAAAGCAGGGAAAAATATACAGTGGAAAAAAGACAGTCTCTTCAATAAATGGTGCTGGGAAAATTGGACAGCTATATGTAGAACAATGAAACTCAACCATTCTCTTACACTGTACACAAAGACAAACTCGAAATGGATAAAAGACCTCAACGTGAGACAAGAATCCATCAGAATCCTAGAGGAAAACATGGGCAGTAACCTCTTTGATATAAGCCACAGCAACCTCTTTCAAGATATGTCTCCAAAGGCAAATGAAACAAAAGTGAAAATGAACTTTTGGGACTTCATCAAGATCAAAAGCTTCTGCACAGCAAAGGAAACAGTCAACAAAACAAAGGGGCAACCCACGGAATGGGAGAAGATATATGCAAATGACAGGACAGACAAAACGTTGATATCCAGGATCTATAAAGAACTTCTCAAACTCAACACACACAAAACAGACAATCATGTCAAAAAATGGGCAGAAGATATGAACAGACACTTCTCTAATGAGGACATACAAATGGCTTTCAGACACATGAAAAAATCTATGTGTCTGTTTTTATGCCAGTACCATCATCATCACTAGCCATCAGGGAGAGTCAAATCAAAACCACATTGAGATACCACCTTACACCAGTTAGAATGGCCAAAATTGGCAACACAGGAAACGTGTGCTGGAGAGGATGTGGAGAAAGGGGAACCCTCTTACACTGTTGGTGGGAATGCAAGTTGGTGCAGGCTCTTTGGAGAACAGTGTGGAGATTCCTCAAGAAATTAAAAATAGAGCTTCCCTATGACCCTGCAATTGCACTACTTGGTATTTACCCCAAAGATACAGAGGTAGTGAAAAGAAAGGCCATCTGTACCCCAATATTTATAGCAGCAATGACCACGGTTGCCAAACTGTGCAAAGAACCAAGATGCCCTTCAATGGACGAATGGATAAGGAAGATGTGGTCCATATACACTATGGAGTATTATGCCTCCAACAGAAAGGATGAATACCCAACTTTTGTAGCAACATGGACGGACTGGAAGAGATTATGCTGAGTGAAAAAAGTCAAGCAGAGAGAGCCAATTATCATATGGTTTCACTTATTTGTGGAGCATAACAAATAGCATGGAGGACAAGGGGAGTTAGAGAGGAGAAGGGAGTTGAGGGAAATTGGAAGGGGAGATGAACCATGAGAGACTATGGACTCTGAAAAACAATCTGAGTGTTTTTAAGGGGCGGGGGATGGGAGGTTGGGGGAGGTAGGTGGTGGGTATTATGGAGGGCACGTATTGCATGGAGCACTGGGTGTGGTGCATAAACAATGAATTCTGTTATGCTGAAAAGAAATTAAAAAAAAGAATTAATAAGATTGATAAACCATTGACCAGACTTATGAAAAAGAAAACAGAAAGGACCCAAATTAATAAACTAGTGAATGAAAGCAGAGAGTTCACAACTGACACCAGAGAAATACATTCAATTATAAGAACATATTATGAGTAGCTATATGCCAGCAAATTAGACAATCTGGAAGAAATGGATGCATTCCTAGAGACATATAAACTTCCAACACTGAACCAGGAAGAAACAGAAATCCTGATCATACTCATAACTGGTAAGGAAATTGAAGCAGTCAACAAAAATTTCCCAACAAACAAGGGCCCAGGTCCAGATGACTTCCCAGGGGAATTCTTCCAAACAATTAAAAAGAATTAATACCTATTCTCCTGAAACTGTTCTAAAACATAGAAATGGAGGGAGACTTCCAAACTCATTTTATGAGGCCAGCATTACCTTGATCCCAGAACCAGACAAAGACTCCACTAAAAAGGAGAATTAAAGACCAATATCTCTGATGAACATTCCTGATGCAAAAATTCTCACCAAAATACTAGCCAATAGGATCCAACAGTACATTAAAATAATTATTCATCATGACCAAGTGGGATTTATTCCTGGGCTGTAAGGTTGGTTCAACATCTGCAAATCAAAAAATGTGATACAATACATTAATAAAAGAAAGAACAAGAACTATATGCTCTTCTCAATAGATGCTGAAAAAGCATTTGACAAAGTACAGCATCCTTTCCTGATCAAAACTCTTCAAAATATAGGGATAGAGGGTACATACCTCAATATCATCAAAGCCATCTATGAAAAACCCACAGCGAATAGGAAAAATTGAAAGCTTTTCCCCCTACGGTCATGAACATGGCAGGAATGTCCAGTATCACTACTGCTATTCAACATGGTACTAGAAGTCCTAGCCTCGGAAATCAGACAACAAAAAGAAATAAAAGGCATCTGAATCGGCAAAGAAACAGTCAAACTCTCACTCTTTGCTGATGATATGATACTTAATGTGGAAAACCCAAAAGACTCCATCCACCCCCAAACTGCTAGAACTCATACAGGAATTTACTAGTGTCAGGATATAAAAATCAATGCACCGAAATCAGTTGCATTTCTATATACCAACAACAAGATAGAAGAAAGAGAAATTAAGGAGTCAATCCAACTTACAGTTGCACCCAAAACCATAAGATACCTAGGAGTAAATCTAACCAAAGAAGCAAAGAATCTGTACTCAGAAAACTATGAAGTACTCATGAAAGAAATTGAGAAAGACACAAAGAAATAGGAAAACGTTCCATTTTCATGAATTGGAAGAACAAATATTGTGAAAATGTTTATACTATCTAGAGCAATCTACACATCTAATTCAATCCCTATCAGAATACCATCAACTTTTTTTCAAAGAAATGGAACAAATAATCCTAAAATTTGTATGGAATAAGAAAAGACCCTGAATAGCCATAGGAATGCTGAAAAAGAAAAGCAAAGCTGGTGGTATTACCACTCTGGACTTCAAGCTCTATTACAAAACTATAATCATAAAGACATTATGGTACTGGCACAAAAACAGACATATAGATCAATAGAACAGAATAGACAGCCCAGAAATGGACCCTCAACTCTATGGTCAACTAATCTTCGACAAAGCAGGAAACAATGTCCAGTGGAAAAAAGACAGACTCTTCAACAAATCATGTTGGGAAAATTGGACAGCCACATGCAGAAGAATAAAATGGACAATTTCCTTACACCATACACAAAAATAGACTCAAAATGGATGAAAAACCTCAATGTGAGACAGGAATCCCTCAAAATCCTTGAGGAGAACACAGGCAGCTACCTTTTCCACCTCAGTCACAGCAACTTCTTTTTAGAAACATTGCCGAAGGCAAGAGAAGCAAGGGTTCATTTTTAAATGAACTACTGGGACCTCATCAAGATAAAAAGCTTTTGCACAACAAAGGAAACAGTTTAAAAAACTACAAGATAATGGACAGAATGGGAGAAGATATTTACAAATGACATATCAGATAAAGGGCTAGTATCCAAAATCTATAGAGAATTTATTAAACTCAACACCCAAGAAACAAATAATCCAGGGGCACCTGGATGGCTCAGTGGGTTAAGCCTCCGCCTTCAGCTCAGGTCATGATCTCAGGGTCCTGGGATCGAGCCCCACATCAGGCTCTCTCCTCAGTGGGGAGCCTGCTTCCCCCTTCTCTCTCTGCCTACTGCTCTGCCTACTTGTGATCTCTCTCTGTCAAATAAATAAATAAATAAAAATCTTTAAAAAAAAAAAAAAAGAAAAAGAAAAAAGAAACAAATAACCCAATGAACAGAAGACATGAACAGACATTTCTTCAAAGAAAACATCCATGTGGACAAAAGACACATGAAAAAGTATTCAACATCACTCAGAATCAAAACTACAGTAAGATACCACCTCACACCAGTCAGAATGGCTAAAATTAACAAGTTAGGAAATGACAGGTGTTGGCAAGGATGCAGAGAAAGGGGATCCCTCTTACACTCTTGGTAGGAATGCAAGCGGGTGTAGCCACTCTGGAGAACAGTATGAAGGTTCCTCAAAAAGTTGAAAACAGAGCTATCCTACAACCCAGCAATTGCACTATTGGGTATTTACCCCAAACATAAAAATGTAGTGACCCAGAGGGGCACGTGCACCCCAATGTTTATAGTAGCAATGTCCACAATAGTCAAGCTATGGAAAGAGCCTAGATGTCCATCAACAGATGAATAGATAAAGAAGATGCGGTATATATACACAATGGAATATTATGCAGTCATTAAAAATGAAATCTTGCCATTTGCAATGATGTGGGTGGAACTAGAGGGTACTATACTAAGTGAAATAAGCCAATCAGAGAAAGAAAATTATCATATTATCTCACCGATATGTGGAATTTGAGAAACAAGACAGAGGATCATAGGAATAGGGAGGAAAAAGTGAAAAAAGATTAAACCAAAGAGGGAGACAAAGCATAAGAGACTCTGAATCTCAGGAAAGAAACTGAGGGTTGTTGGAGTGGGGTGGAGAGATGAGGTGGCTAGGTAATGGACTGGGGAGGGTCTATGCTATGGTGAGTGCTGTGAATTGTGTAAGACTAATGAATCACAGACCTGTACCACTGAAACAATACATTATATGTTAGTAAAATAATAATAATAATAAAGTAAAAAAAGAAAACAAAGTAAAAACTAAAAATCTATATAAAGTATATATAAAATTTTAAATTAAAAAGTTAATAAAAAATTTTAAAAGGAAATTGAAAAAATGGAAAATAATAATAAAAAATAAAGAATAAAAATAAAGGAAGCTAGATCCTATTTCCACTATAGCTAAAGCTTTGCAGAATTCTATGATCAGTAGATATCGTGGGCAAATGAATTGTTTGTGCTGATCTTCTGGGAAAAGGGCCTTCTGGGATGATTCTCAGGCTGACTTGTTTCAGTGGAAATGTGTCTCCAGGGAGCAGAGGGGAGAAGCTTGATGTAAGCAGCTTCCACAGGACTCCTATGGCATGGACCTGAGCTGTTCCTCCATGGGAGGGTCCCCCCATGTTTTTGCCCTTTGCCAAGAGGTCCCAGGAAAGTGGTCACACGGTTTTCAGTTTATGGCAAAACTGGCCATGAAAACTTTATGGAAACTGGCACCAAGACTTGGTGCTCTCAGCCAGCTTCCCTGCTACTATCCCTGGGGAAAGTGCAGCAGGTTGGTGCCACCCATTCTTATGGCCAGGGGATCCTCAGACCATGCTGTGACTTCCAGGATTCTTCCCCCCATCTCCACCTAGGCACCCTTAAGCCAGGCACATCCCGCATGGTAGCAGATCTGTAAAAATTCAGTTTTGCCCTCACTGCTTATAATACTTTACAATAGCCTCTGTAAGCTGGCTCCCTCCCTGCCATGTTATTCACAGCTCTATCTCCCCCAAGTCAACTCTGTATACCTCCTACCTTCTAAAATGTGGTTGCTTTTCTACTTGTAGACAGCCTTGCAGTTTTTCTTCTCTCAGACCTCCAACTGATTTCTTCGGTCTTCAGAATGATTTGATAACTATCTAGCTGTGTTTGAGGGACAAAACAAGCTTAGTGGTCCCCTACTCCTCCACCATCTTAACTCTTCACTAGAAAATTATTTAAATAAATTATGTTCTATATACCATGCATTGCTGTATAGCTCTTAAAAATAAATATACAAAAAGAACTAGGAAATTCTCTATGGGGAGGTCTTAGGATATAAGAGGAAAAAGCAAAATGCATAGCAGCACATGTAATGTGCTAATTTATGTATAAGAAAGTGGGTGAAATAGGATTTACATTTAGAGTTTCATCTATCTGCAGAAAGGTAGACTGAAAAAAGTACATGAGAAAGTAATGTAAGTAGACATAATAGATGGGGAGAAAGTGAAGTAAATGGTGATGGGCTGAGAATAAGATTTCTCAATGTACTATTTTTTTCTAATTTATTTAACCATCTGAATGTATTAACTATGTGACATAAAAAAGGAAAACAGCAATAAAATTGATTAAAATAACTTAGATAAAATTAATAAATATTCTTCTGAATAACCCCTAAATAAAAAAAAATCAAAATGAATGAAAAATAGTAAAGAAAGTAATAAAATGAAAAGCATTTAATATACTTCATGGGACACAGAAAAGGTGTACAAGGTGAAATATACAAACCCTTTCATTACTTTCTATCTGTAGAGAACTGAAAAATAAATAAAATATTTGACATTATAAGAAAACAAAAGAGCACAATAAATATTGTTTAAACAAAAGAGGGGTCAATTAGGATAAAAAAAAAAAAACCTGAAAAGTAATGTAGTACAGAAACAAAGTATATAAGGACTAAAAGGCTAAAAATATACTTTCTGAAATGTCAAATAGAAACTTCTGAGAAGTTTCAGTAAGGAAAAAAAATAAAAAGAATACATGCATATATATGCACACACACATGCATATATATATGCATATATATACATATATATGCATATATATATGTGTGTCTTAGAATATTTTAAGATTATATGGGGTGGGTAGGTGTGTGTTTCAGCAGAAGGGAGATATGACCATAGATATAAGGATATTGAAGAGTTTCAAGTTATTTCCTAGCAAGATATAAGGATCACATCCAAATGAATTTACAATTCCACTATTCAAAGTTTAAATATGGAAAGCTCCCTGATTCATTTGATGAAGCTAGTATAATTGTAAAATTGTATAATTGTAAAAACCTAATAGTACAAAAAGCAACACCATGACCAAATTTACTTATGAATATAGGTTCAAAAATTCTGATAAAAAATTTCAGAAGCAAAGGGAATGTACTAAATAGGACTTATTCCAGAAATACAAGAATTATCTGATATTAGAAAATCAAAAACATGATTCATTGCATAAATGACTTAAAAGGGAAAAAAATCATATAATTATATCAACAGATTCACTAATAGTGTGTAATAAAATGCAGTGATAATTGACAATAAAAGTATAACATGATTAAAAACTATTGACAAACTAGCAAAAAACAACAGCAAATTAAACAGTAAAATGCACAACTTCCATTAAAAGCAGGAAAATAAGGATGTTTGCAATAACTGCTCTTTTGGCACACTGTTTTTGGAGATTCTGATAAATAAAATATGAAAATGATATTTTAAAAGTATGAATTCTGAAGAAGAAAAGAAAATCATATTTATGGATGATATGACTATGTTCCTAAGAAAATACAAGAAAACTTAATTTTTAAAAAAACATTAGAGAATCAAAAGTATCAGCCAGATTCAAGATAAACACAAAAGATATCAATCAGTTTTTTCAAGGTTGTGAATAAAGAGTAAAAAAAGACCTAAAACAACCAAATTTACAACAGCTAAACAAAAGAATAAAATATCAAGGAAAAAGTCCAAAGCCTATATGAAGCCTATACAAGTCCAAAGCCTATATGAAGAAACAGCAAAACTTTATTAAAGTAAGATAAAATATTTTGTTAAAACAAGACCTGAATAAACAGAGAAATAAATCAAGTTTCCAAAAGTAAGGATGTTCTAATAGTATAATGTCAGTTTTAGTCAGAATCTCAACTTCTAATATAAGTAAAATGACAGAATTCTCTTTGAAAAATGAGTGATTCAAATGTACAATTATTTTTAAAAAAGAGTAAGTTGTCTTATAATATTTTAAAATTATTTTAAAGCTACCTCTCTCTCTCTCTCTCTCCCTAGGTACTGGCTCTAGGACAGTCAGTCAGATCACCAAAATTGAATGGATAAATCCAACTAGAGAGTGGAACTTAATTATATCAAAGGATACATTGTGTCTCCATGGGAAAAGAAAGCTTGTTTACTGTAGGGTGCTCAGGGAAGCACACTGGATAAAAGTGAGGGTCTGCCCTTTTGGTAAGGCCAGGAAACCCCAATAGAGAACTATGTTTCTTTAAGATTATTCCAAGGAACCTTGTGAATAAAAGCATCAGCAGTGTCAGTGCCTGGGGATTTTGATGCTAAGGGGCAAATAGGGACTTCTCCAGTGCCCTTCTTATTTCCCATGCACATGGTAGATGCTTACTGTTTTGACTCCCCAAACAGCATCCACTCCCCTCTTCTGGGAGGCATACCTGCTCCCCCATGGTGAATGTGTTGCCATGGTGACTGGCAACAAGCACTAGGTACACACTGAAAACAGCTTGGAATGGGTGCCACAGCCCTTGGTCAAAGAGTTGCACCTAACCTAAGTCAGACCATTTAGAGCCCTTCCCTGAGAATTTTGGAAAGGATGTTAGAGAGAACCTATTTCAGTTCATCTCTGGAGCTGTAGATGGCCATTCCCTAGCATATGAAAGAAATTATAGAATCAATCCCCACATTGAATGAAGCAGAGATGAAAGTTGGGGAGAGCTGTCTCCTATTGTCTCTGAAGACACTGCCCATCCAGAATTGGTAGATTGCTGTCCCATTCTCCCTCTTGCCCAACCTAATTTGATGAAGCCTTCCATCACCCACAACCAAGAGTGCTGATAAGCAGTGCATCCTGCATTCTTTCTTCTCCTTCTCCCACAGCATCCATGGCTGATTACAAATGCCCACTCCTAAGGTTTTTGCAGGAGGCCCCCACATTGCCCCATCTTTACACCATCATTAAACACAGCTGATTCCATTTCCAAACTGTATGTCAAACTGCTCCATTTCCCCACCTTCCCTTCCTAAGGTAAACACCTTGCCCCACCACCCACCCACCCCCACCTCAGCCTCTAACTAGTCTGCTGCTATTCTTGACTCCTCCAATCTTTGCTGCTATAAAAAGTGGTCTTTTTCAAATAAATATCATACCACATTGCTTTCTTGTTTAAAGCCCTTCTATATGCTCCCACCACAGCTGGAATAAACCCAGTTTCTCTACATTGAGTCTATGTGGCAAGGTATGCAATCTCTTTAAGGTCTCTCCCTACACCACAGTGATGGTTGCTTGGTTTCCTCAGAGAAGATACACAATTTGCCTTCTTGGGGCTATTTCTTATCTCAAAAAATTAGTATTTTAAGCACAGCAGAATTTGTTTACATTATGGCTAGTTTATATAGTCTATGCCAGGTTGTATGTATTGCTCCTCACCTGACCAGACTCAAAGCTTACCAGGACCGTGGCTCTCTGGTTTACCTGTGCACCACTTGAGCCTACTTCTTGGTAGTTACAAATATGTGTTGAGTGAACAGATGAACATAAATGAACGGTATTTATACAATGATTATTCATGAAATAAGGCCTGATTGAATAGCTGATAAATTCTTTAGTTGTCCATAAATACATCATTTTATAATTAATGTGAATCTATGTTAATATAAATGTCTAAATTCATAATCAAAAGTTTTTATTATATTACTTTCCAAAATAGGATATTCTTTTTTTTTTTATTTTTTATAAACATATAATATATTTTTATCCCCAGGGGTACAGGTCTGTGAATCGCCAGGTTTACACACTTCACAGCACTCACCATAGCACATACCCTCCCCAATGTCCATAATCCCACCCCCCCAACCCCCCTCCCCCCATTAACCCTCAGTTTGTTTTGTGAGATTAAGAGTCACCCAAAATAGGATATTCTAAGAGGAAAAGTCTAGACCAAACACCCTTTACTTCAAAAATTAAACCAATAAGGGCACCTGAATGGCTCAGATGGTTGAGTGTCTGCTCTCTAGGTCCTTGGATCGAGCCCCACATTGGGCTTCCAGCTCAGCAGGGAGTCTTTCTTCATCTCTCTCTGCCTCTCCCCTTGCTTGTGTGCCTGCTTGTTCTCTCTCTCTCAAGTGAGTCAATAAAACCTTTTTAAAAAAATTTAGCCAATAAATGTACTCTCTGTCATGAAAGGATACATGAGGAATGGACAGCATTTCTGCCATCCATAATCACTGAATGGCACTCCATTGTTAATCCCAGAAAGTTGCCAAATATGCATTTTGTTTGTGGGGACTGTTTTAGAAAATGACAGAAACTGTATTGGACTACTCTGCCCCCACCTCACCTTATTCCCCTCTTCCAAGACATTTACTTTTTCATCCTTCTAAGTTTCTTGTGCTTTTTTAAGTCATTGTAAATTATTTTAATTTGCACATTATTTCTGAATTCCATAATGGTTGGAAATAATTCTCTGTCTTTCAATTAATAATATATTGAAAACAAGTTACATAAATATACTCATTTAGTATACAAGTGGTTCTACTTTATTTCTTTTCAGCTGTAGGATATTTGATCAACACAAAGACAAAGGGAAATTCTCCATGAGACAACTCATTTTCAGTTTTATATTTTAGAGAATAAAGTTTTAGCATATGAAGAAATACTGGCAGTGAATGGCTTTCTCAGCAAACATCTCATCCCTGCTTTGGTGAACAGTCTATACAACGCTGCACTGTCCTCTGTGAACACCCAGCTGATCACTATCACACAGAGCTTGTCCTTTTCCTAGTGGTGAATAGTTAGTAAGATATTTGATCTCTGTCTCTAGTTCCTGGCATACAGTTCCTAAATCCCCTAGAATTTCATGAATGATAAAGGTGATAGGATGGTCTTTGTTCTAATGAAGCATCTCTTGGTAGGCCTTTGGATAGCTTCAGGATGACAGGTGGTCACCAGAAAGACTACAACTTGATTAGAAACTCAAAAATTTCAGTCCCACTTCCCAATCTTCAGGGAGGGAAGAGAGGCTGAAGACCGAGTTAATCACCAATTAATTATGTCCATAATTATGCCCACATAATAAAACTCCCATAATACTCCCTAAACAACAGGGTTCTGGGAACTACTGGGGTGGTAAACACATCCATGCACTAGGAGGATGGCATACCCCCACCCTGCAGGAACAGAAGCATCTGTCCCGGGGACTCTTCCATTCTTTGCCCTATGTACCTCTTCATCTGACTGTCCATTTGTATCCTTTAAAATAAAATAGCAAATGTAATCAAAGTGCTTTCCTTTGTTCTGTTGGTGTTGTAGAAAATTACTGAAACCAAAGCGGGAGATTATAGAAACCTCCCAACTTTTTAGAAGTGGAGTAACCTGGGGACCTGATACTTGCAACTGATATTTGAAGTGGGGCCAGCTTTGAGGACTGAGCTCTTAACCTGTGAATCTGTGCTAACTCCAGATAGTTAGAATTGAATTGAATTATAGGATACCCAGCTGGTGTCAGGGAGTTGGAGAACTGGTTGGTATGAGGACAAAAAAATCATTCACTGGTGGTGGCAGAATTTTGCTGAATCAGCTTCTCTAACCTGTCTTCTCTAGTAACCAGTGGCTCCTGGCAAGGGTCAGGAGCGTAGCCACAGTAGAAACAAAGTACTTCACAGTATATTGTGCTGGGAAATACTTGTCCTATATGACTTGGCAATGACAAATTTGTGATCAAATTACTTACCCAATTAAGACAACTACACTTGTATGAGTTCTTAAAAATGATCATAAAATGGTGACATTTGGGGGGACCTCTCTAATAGTTAGGACTCTTATAAGTAATGGAAAATCCAACACAGAATGGCTAAAGCAAAAGGTGAGTTATGAGATATTATTAGCTAAAAGTCTGGGGATTGATAAAATGACATGGCACCTTACATTTTCCAAATTTGGCTACACCAATATAGTCTATCCCATATGTCCCTCTTACTATATGAAATGACTACTCCATTAGGAGGGTCCTTTCTCCAAACTTGGGAGGGCCTGTGACATACAATTACAGACTGTTGCCTAGGATACTTTAGTCATTTCAGCCCTTAAAACTGGATCTCCACAGTCCAGTCATCAGACATGTAAGGAAGCAAGCTTCGCATGATTCTAGTCTCCAGACTTTGAGTAGACACTGATGATTCTGAGTGGGGCAGAAACAAGCTGGCACTTCCACATCCTGCAAAGATGGTACAGCTAAAGGACAAAATAATTATTCCTCTTTCTTGAAGCCACTACATTTTGGGGTAACTTGTTATGCAGCCATAATGACAGGGATAGAGGATGTTATCAAGATCCTTGCTCTAGATCTAGTTCCTCTAGGCTCAGAACACAGATTCAGGCTTCTAATAATGGCATACAACATCTTTAGGATTTCCATATTACCCTCATCTAGTGGATGGAATTTCCTTTCTCAAACAACTCAACAGTTGAGTTGTATGCCATCCTTCAATTTTCCTTAGTTGCTTTGTATCCCTCCCACCATTCTGGGAAGTGCATTAGTGAGGGAAGGGTGGTTACTTCAAATCAAAACTTGGCCATCGTTTCCATAAAACTGGAAAGCAAAATCAAAAAATGCTTAGTAGAACCTTTTTTGCACCACCTCTCAGGGTATCCTCTGACTGGATATATTGGGCTCCTGTGGCTTTCTTGAACTATTTGGAACTCTTTTATCTTCAAAGATCTCAAATAACCTTCCAGTGCTCTGAACCAGTCCAAATCCTGCCTGCTTATAATAGCCATACTCAGGATCACTGCTTTGAAGTGCTAAAGAACATGCTAATCTACTCAACTAATTTCACTCCAAGGTTGAAGATTTTATGTCTCAGTGCAAAACCAACAGAGAATATTCCCTGTTTGTCTAAGGGTAGGAGAGTGAGGAGTGGGGGTTTTAAGTATTCCTTTAGACACAAAAAGACTCCACCTGCTCAGAGAAGCCTGAGGAACACTTCTGGTCGAAACATAAGAGAGCTACATGAAAATAACCCTTTTTTCTTAGCAAACTTTTTAAAATTTTATTTTATTTTTTCATTGTTCCAAGATTCATTGTTTATGCACCACACCCAGTGCTCCATGCAATACATACCCTCCTTAATACCCACCACCAGGCTCACCCATCTCCCACCTCTCTCCCCTCCAAAACCCTGTCTGTTTCTCAGAGTCCACAGTCTTTCAAGCTTTGCTCCTCCTCCAATTTACCCCAATTCACTTTTCCTTCCTTTCTCCTAATGTCCTCCATGCTATTCCCTATGCTCCACAAGTAAGTGAAACCATATGATAATTGGCTTTCTCTGCTGGGCTTATTTCACACAGCATAATCTCCTCCAGGCCCATCCATGTTGATATAAAAGATGGGTATTCATCCTTTCTGATGGCTGTGTAATATTCCATTGTGCATATGGACCATATCTTCTTTATCCATTCATTAGTTGAAGGGCATCTTGGCTCTTTCCACAGTTTGGCAATTGTGACCATTGCTGCTGTGACATTGGAGTACATATGGCCCTTCTTCTCACTACATCTGTATCTTTGGGGTAAATACTCAGTAGTGCAATTGCAGGGTCATAGGGAAGCTCTATTTTTAATTTCTTAAGGAAACTCCACACTGTTTTCCAAAGTGGCTGCACCAACTTGCATTCCCACCAACAGTGTAAGAGGCTTCCCCTTTCTCCACATCCTCTCCAAAATTTTTTGTTTCCTGCCTTGTTAATCTTTGCCATTCTAACTGGTGTAAGGTGGTATCTCAATGTGGTTTTGATTTTAATTTCCCTGATGGCTAATGATGATGAACATTTTTTCATGTGTCTGTTAGTCTTTTGTATTTCTTCTTTGGAGAAGTGTCTGTTCATGTCTTCTACCCATTTTTTGACTGGATTATCTGTTTTTAGGGTATTGAGTTTTAGGAGTTGGAGAAGATGAAGCATGAGAGACTGTGGACTCTGAGAAACAAACTGAGGGTTTTGGAGGGGAAGGGGTTAGGGCATGGCTGAGTCTGGTGGTGGGTATTAAGGAGGGCACATATTATATGGAGCACTGGGTGTGGTGCATAAACAATGAATCTTGGAACACTGAAAAAATAAAATAAAATTTTAGAAAAATGTTGCTTTTAGAATAATAATTTCTAAATAGTTTATTTTCTGGATTTTTTTAATCTTTCATTTAATTTACCAGCTTGTTCATCCACCCCCCAATTTGTTTATTTATTTAAAAAGTCTCACAATAGTTAGTTGTGTCCTTATAAACATCAAAAGGAAACAAAAGAGAAAAAGAAAAAATTATGTGGAGGCTAGTTTCCACAATAAAATTCATTTTATTGTGTCTCCAAATCTAAAGAAATAGTAAAAATCTGCATCATTAACTGATGAAACAACTTTTAGTTGATGCATGTGTACTGCCTGGTAGTGTTTCATGGAGGGATACCCTATGGAAGCGTGCCTTATGAAGTGATGCTCCATGGAGGGTTGCCCCATGGAGGGTTGTCCCATGGAGGGGTGTCCCATTGAGACTATGGTCCTGCTCAGTGAGAGAACCCAACATGAGTATAATCATCGTTCAGGAAGTAATCCCCCCCAAAGAGAACAAGATAAAATTCTATTGTACCCCTGCAGTCATCACAGAAGGTCACAAGGGAGAAATGAGTAATACCACTATATTCAGAAGGAAGGCAGGGGACTTCTGGTGGCCAAGGTGACAACAGCCACCAAAATCCAGAACTCCCCACACAGCTCACAGTAAACTCTATAGAAAAATAGTAAGCACAAATAAAACCACATAGACACTGTGCCTCTAATGTAACTAGAAGACAGAGAGCACCATAAACTTTATATTACTTGTCAGCAAAGAAATGAACACCAATTCCCAGCAGAGCTGGCTCTGCCAGTGCCCCAGGTCTTTACAAATTGCTGGAAGAATCAGAAAACTTCATGGAAAACAAAAGAAGCAATAAAATTCGTAGGGCTGAGTGGGTAACAACAACCATAGAAAGAAACTCCAACCTAAGTGTTAAAATACTGAAAAATAACCCCATTCAATCTGAGAAAAGACAATGGAAAAAGGATGCAAACATGTATAGGGTAACAGGTGGCAGCCTTTGCACTCATCCTTGCTAGAAGAGCAGACAGTAGAAAGGAAAGCAGGAGTGCTCATTGGAGTTTGGGAGGGGAAGGGAAAAGGCAGCAAGAGGAGGAAATAATCTTATAAGATAAAAAAAATAACAAAAATTGATAGACATCCCTTCACCTTCAAAAATGCAAATACAATAAAACCATCTTTTAAAAAACTGTAGTCTATGGCACTGACCACAGAGGGTCCTCTTGAAGTAAGAATCTTCAAACTGAGCTCAATGGCCAAACCTACCCATGAAAGTCCATGGATGAAAGAAGATTTCACCTATACAAGGCTTTAATAAGAAAACAACAGAACATGAGAATCTAAATACTGAAATTGATAAAGATTTCTCCAAAAGGCTAAACATGAACTAGGAAAAAAAAAAAAAACCCTGCATTACAATCTAGACCGAATTATATATATTAAATATATACATGGAAATCTGGAGGAAAAAAACAGCAGTAAAAGAACATCTTAAATCAGAAACCCAAATGTTAAGAATATAAATAGGCAAAAACTCAAAGAAATAAAATGATAAATCAAAGCAAAAGACCAATTCGTGTGGGAAATAAAGATTAAATTATAAAGTGTCCCAGAAAAATACAACCAAATGAAAATTTAATGAGACATTAAAGAAAGAAGAAAAGAAAAGGAGTAAAAATAAATTAAGTAATAACATCAGTCCAGGGGAAAGGAGTTAAAATGGAAGACAAGCCATGAAGATCCAACATGAACAGATCCATGAAACAATGAATATTAACACTTAAAACTGATCCAAGAAAATTTTCTGAAGCTTAAAAAGAAAAAAAAGGACTTTATACTACATGTGACATGAGCCCATGAGATATTTGAGAAAATTGACATGAACAATCAAATCCAGGGCCTATCTTAGTAAAACTATTACACTTCAAAGATAAATGAAAAGCACTCTGGCCTCGCTCTTCACATGCTGCTCTTGCAGCCCAGATCCCACCTGCAAGGACTCCTGATAGCAAGCATTATCCACAAGGCAGGCAAAAGCTGGAGGAAGAGGCATAGGCACTGAAACCCCAGGGCCATCTTCTTTTTTTCCCAGAAGAGAAAGTGAAATCCCAGTGAAGGAAGCGACATGACCAACTTCCTGCATTGACCAGTACAGAAGCAAAACTGGGAGGAGGAGCTCCTGACTTCCTACCTGGTGCTTTTCCTTCCAGCCACATTTCTTTTTCTCCAGTGGAGTGAAAATAAAAGTGCTTAAACTGAAAAATTTGCACTATATTGCATCAAATCAAAAACTGTGAAACACTTCATAATCTGCCACTTAGAAAAAATTCAGAAAGGGTGGGAAGAAAGTAGAGTAGGAGAACCCTAACCTCACCTCCTCCCATGGATGTAACTAGATAATACATCAGTCAGAAAACCATCCAAAGACTGGCAGAACAAACCCCTCTACAACTAAATGTAGAGAAGAGGCCCACATCAAAGAGGGTCAGAAGGGCAGAGAAGTGGTGGAGAGCTAAACGGACAGCTGGCCATCTGCCAGAGGGAAGAAGCCCTGGGCATAGAATAGAAAGAGAAATAGACTATCACACTGGGGATGCATGGGTAAGATGAATACCCGTAACAATTGGCTTTGAAAACAGGAAGGGTTGAATTTTATGAGTTCTTAGAACCCGTGGGACTTAAAAGCTAGAATTTTAACCCACTGAGCCACCCAGGTGCCCCAAAAGCTGGAATTTTAAAAACCAACTAGCTGTGCTCCAGGAGACACTGGAGGGTGATAGGAAATGGAATCCCTGCCCTTAAAGAAACAGCATAATGAACAGACCACAAAGATACAGAATAGAAGCAGCTGTTTAAAAAACATTTCGGACATAAGGGAGGTAAAGTTAGTTACTCAACTCAGAGCATGTTCTGGAAGGACAGAGACCATTGAGATACTCTTCCAGGAAAAAAGGAGCCAGTAGGTGCTATTTCCCTATCCCATTCCCCAGCACAAACGCAGGCCACCTGTGGGAACTAGTGGAGCACCTAAATTTGCTAACTTGCTTATGTTTCCCATACTTCAGCAGATCTGCCCCCTCCAGCCAGGCCAGCATTAGTCATGATATTATAGGCCCCTTCCCCCAGAGGACCAGGCAACCTTGCTAAAACTGCATACTCTGCCCCTGTGCATGTGGATCTACCTCCCCCAACCTGGCTGGCCTTGGCCCTAGTCTTCTCACAGAGGACCAGCAGGAAAACCTTCCTAACATTGCATGCCACACATGTGCAGATCTCTCCCCTCTGGTAAACTCTTCCTGAAGCCCATCCAAAACAGTGACACAAACCTAATACTATGCAAGCAGCCCCAACAGGGAACAGAACCACTCCAAAATGATTTCTGCCCCAGAAAAAGGGAAAGATAAACACACATACAAGTCAGACTGCAGCTCCAGCACTGGACTGGGGGCAAATAGCCAGTCTTAATGCAGGCCCTGCCCACCAAAGAAAGCTTCTCAGGGCAACACAGGGAAAACATCAAGCAGTTTGGTGCTACTTCATCTCTGGCAAACACCTGGGCTGACTCAACTCAAGCTCATGGTGGCCCCAGACTGTTGCATTAACACCAGAGGAACTGAACACTGCCGACATGGGGCAAAAAGAGTCACTGCAGACAACCTGAATGAAGGAAAAAGCAATTCAACCACAATAATAGGATGAATGCAACACACATAGTACATACTCCTGAAGCACCAGGTTCCAGTGAACAAAAATATGGCACTGCAGGGTCTCTTTTATAAGGATAGCACTTTATTTTAAAAAAATATTTATTTACTTTAGCAAGAAAGAGAAAGCATGTGAGCAGGGAGAGGGACGGAGAGTCCCTCAAAGAGACTCAAGACGACTCCTCACTGAGTGTGGAGCCCAGTGAGGGACTCAATCCCAGGACCCTGAAGTCATGACCTAAACCAAAATCAAGAGTTGGCCACCCAACCAAATGAGCCACCTGGTGCCCCAGAACAGCACTTACAAGAGCAAGAGGCATAGTTTACTTTCCTGATGCATATAAATAGACAAAGAGAGTTTGACAAAATGAGGTGACAGAAAAATATGTCCCAATGAAAAAACACAACAAAATCACTACAAGAGACCTAAGAGAAATGAAAATAAGTAATATGCCTGATAGGGAACTGAATTATTGATCATACAGATACACACTGGACTTGAAAAGAGTGTAGAAGACATCAGTGAGACCCTTAACAAAGAGATAAAAAGGAAACATTAAGAGTTGAAGAACACAATCAATGTAATTTAAAATACACTAAATGCAATAAATAGCAGACTAAAGGAAACAACAAATCAGTAACCTGGAGGTCAGAAAAGGGAAAGCAACCAAGCTGAGCAGGTGAGAGGAAAAAATAATGGGTAAAATGAGAATAGACTTAAGGACTTGGCAATATCATCATGAGTAATAATATTTGCTCTATAGGGATCCCAGAAGGAGAAGAAAGAGGAAAGGGGAAAGATAATTTATTGGAAGAAATAATAGCTGAAACACATCCTGAATCTGGGAAGGGAAACAGAAATCCAGATGCAGGAGGCACAGAAAGCCCCCAACAAAATCAACCCAAAGAAGTCCCAAGACACACGGTATTTTAAAAAGTAGTGATAAAGAAAGAACTTTAAAAGCAGGAGGAGAAAATAAAACAGTTAACTACAAGGAAACCCCATAAATCAATCAGCAGATTTCTCACCAGAAACTTTGCAGGCTAGAAGATAGTGACATGATATATTCAAAGTACCGAAAGGAAAAAATCTGCAACCAAGAATACTCTGTCCAACAAGGCTATCATTCCAAACAGAAAAAGAGATAAAGAGTTTCCCAGACAGACAAAAGTTAAAGGAGTTCATGACCACTAAACCAGCCCTACAAGAAATGTTAAAGGGGACTCTTTGAATAGAAAGGAAAGACCATAGTAAGAGCAACAAAAGTAGAAACACAAAAGCAGAAAAATAAGTATATCTGTAAAGATCAGTGAAAGAACTCACAAAATATGACACCATATACCTAAAATGTGACAAGATGAGGAACTTAAAGAATGGGTTCAAACTTAAGTGACCATCAACTTAATATAGACTTCCATATGCAGAAGACTGCTATATACAAACCAAATGGTAACAACAAATCAAATACCAGCAATACATATGCAGAAATAAAGACAAAGGAATCCAAGAATATGACTAAAGAAGGCCAGCTTATTGTGAGAGAAGAGGACAAGAGGAGGAACAGAGAACTACAAAACTACCATAAAGCAATAACAAAATGGCAATAAATACATATCTTTAAAAATTACTCTGAATGTAAATGGACTAAACACTCCCATCAAAGACATAGGGTAATGAAAAAACTACAAAAGCAAGACCCATCTATTTCCTGCCTATAAGAGACTCATTTTAGACCTAAAGACAGATTGAAAGTGAGAGGATGGAGAAACATTTATCATGAAATGAAAAACAAAAGAAAAGCCAGAGTAGCAATACTTATATCAGACAAAATAGACTTTAAAACAAAGACTGCAACAAGAGATAAAGAAGGACACTACAGTCTCTCATGGTTAATCTCCCCCTCTGATTTCCCCCACTTCATTTTTCCCTTCCTTCTCTTATTGTCCTCCATACTACTCCTTATGTTCCACATATGAATGAAACCATATGATAATTGTCTTTCTCTACTAGAATATGGACTCTGGAAAACAAACTGAGGGTTTTAGAGAGGAGAGGGGTTGGAGGATGGGCTAGCCCAGTGGTTGGTATTAAGGAGGGCATGTATTGCATTGAGCACTAGATGTTATATGCAAATACTGAATCATGGAACACTGCATTAAAAATGAATTAAGTACTGTACAGTGACTAACACAACCTAATAAATAAAAAGAAGGACTCTATGTAATAATAAAGGGGACAATCCAACAAAAAGAAACAACAACTGTAAATATTTATACACCCAACATAGGAACACCCAAATACACAAAGCAGTTAATAAAAAACATAAAGTAAGTAATTGATAGTAATACAATAAAAGTAAGGGACTATAACATCTCACTTATATCAACAGACAGATCATCTACACATAAAATCAACAAGGAAACAGTGACTTTAAATGACACATCAGACCAGAAGGATTTAACAGATATATTCAGAACATTCCAACTTAAAAAAAGCAGAATACACATTCTTTTCAATTGCACATTGAACATTCTCCAGAATATATATCACATATTAGGCCACCAAACAAGTCTCAAAAAAATTAAAAGATCAAAGTCATATAACACATCTTTTCTGAACACAATGCTATGAAACTAGAAATCAATCACAAGAAAAAACATGGAAAGGGCACATATATATGGAGATTAAATAACATGCTACTAATCAATGAGTGTGTCAAATAAGAAATCAAAGAGGAAATTACAAAATACATGGAGACAAATGAAAATGAAAACACAACAGTCCAAATTTTGGGATGCAGCAAAAGCAGGGAGATTCTAAGAGAGAGCCTGGTGATAGTAAAGAGGGCACATATTGCATGGAGCACTGGGTGTGGTGCATAAACAATGAATCTTGGAACGCTGAAAAAAATTAAATTAAATAAGAAAAAAGGGAGTTCCATGTTGGAAGTTTATCACCATATTGGCTTACCTCAGGAAGCAAGAATATTTTCAAACAAACTAAACTTACACCTAAAAGAGCTAGAAAAAGAACAAAAAACAAAACCCCTAAACAGTAGAAAGAAGGAAACAATAAATATTAGAGCAGAAAGAAATGAAATAGAAACTAAAAATAAAATATATCAATGAAACCAGGAGCTGATTGTGGGAAAGATCAACAAAATTGATAAGCCTTTAGCCAGATTCATTAAAAAAAAAAAAAAGTGAGAGAGAGGGGACTCAAATAAACAAAATCAGAAATGAAAGAGGGAAAATAATAATTGACATCACAGAAATACAGAGGATTATGGGAGAATATTATGAAAAATTATACACAAACAAATTAAACAACCTAGAAGAAATGGATAAATTCCTAGAAACCTATGACTTCCCAAAACCAAACCAAGAATAAATAGAAAATTTGAACAGACTGATTACCAGCAATGAAACTGAGGCAGTAATGAAAAAACTCCCAAAAAAACCTTCCAGGATCGGACAGCTACACAGGTGAATTCTACCAAACATTTAAAGGAGAGCCGGTTGTATGTCTCCACTGGAGAAGTGTGTGTTCATGTCTTCTGCCCATTTTTTGACATGATTATCTGTTTTTTAGGTGTTGAGTTTGAGAAGTTCTTTATAGATCCTAGATATCAGCCCTTTGTCTGTAGTGTCATTTGTGAATATCTTCTCCCATTCCATGGGTTGCTTCTTTGTTTTGTTGACTGTTTCCTTTGCTGTGCAGAAGCTTTTGATCTTGATGAAGTCTCAAAAGCTCATTTTCACTTTTGTTTCCTTTGCCTATGGAGACATATCTTGAAAGAAGTTGCTATGGCCAATGTCACTTCTGATAGATTCCTGGATTCTAATATATTCCTGCCTCACATTGAAGTCTTTCCTCCATTTTGAGTTTATCTTTGTGTATGGTGTGAGAGAATGGTCGAGTTTCATTCTTCTATACATAGCTGTCCAATTTTCCCAGCACCATTTATTGAAGATATTGTCTTTTTTCCACTGGATATTTTTTCCTGCTTTGTCAAAGATTATTTGACCATAAAGGTGAGGGTCCATATCTGGGCTCTCTAACCTGTTCCACTGGTCTATGTGTCTGTTTTTGTGCCAGTAGCATTCTGTCTTGGTGATTACAGCTTTGTAATAAAGCTTGAAATCAGGCAACGTGATGCCCCAGCTTTGTTTCTCCTTTTCAACATTTCCTTGATGATTCAGGGTCTTTTCTGGTTCCATACAAATTTTAGGATTGTCTGTTCCACCACTTTGAAAAATGCCACTGGTGTTTTGATCGGGATGGCATTGAAAGTATAGATTGCTAAGGAGAGTTAATACCTATGTTTTGTAAACTATTCCAAAAAAAAACAAAAAAACAAAAACAGAAGAGGAAGGCAAACTTCCAAATTCATTCTAGGAGGCCAGGATTAATTTTATACCAAAACCAGATTAAGACACTAGAAAGAAAGAGAACTACAATCCTCCACAAAATACTAGCAAACTGAATCCAACAATACATTACAAAAAATCATTCACCATGATCAAGTAGGATTTATCCCTGAGTTACAAGGGTGGCTAATATTCACAAATCAATGTGCTACATCACAACGTGGTCATGACAGTAAGAGAAAGAATTTTTAAAAATATGATCATTTCAATAGACACAGAAAAAAACATTTGACAAAGTAAAAATTAAAAAATCTATTTATGATGAAAGACTTCAAAAAAGTAGGTACAGAAGAAAATTACCTCAACATTTTATTTTTTTAATCATTTTTTTAATTTATTTTCAGCATAACAGTATTCATTGTTTTGTTACCACACCCAGTGCTCCATGCAATCCGTGCCCTCTCTAATACCCACCACCTGGTTCCCCCAAACTCCCACCACCCCACCTCTTCAAACCCTTCAGATTGTTTTTCAGAGTCAATAGTCTCTAATTGTGCACCTCCCCTTCCACTTTCCCCCAACTCCCTTCTCCTACCTCCCCATGTCGTCCATGCTATTTCTTATGCTCCACAAATAAGTGAAACCATATGATAATTGACTCTCTATGCTTGACTTATTTCACTCAACATAATCTCTTCCAGTCCCATCCATGTTGCTAAAAAAGTTGGGTATTCATCCTTTCTAATGGAGGCATAATACTCCATAGTGTATAGGGACCACATCTTCCTTATCCATTCGTCCGTTGAAGGGCATCTTGGTTCTTTCCACAGTTTGGCAACCGTGGCCATTGCTGCTATAAACATTGGGGTACAGATGGCCCTTCTTTTCACTACATCTGATTCTTTGGTGTAAATACCCAGTAGTGCAATTGCAGGGTCATAGGGAAATTCTATTTTTAATTTCTTTTTTTTATTATTTTTTATAAACATATATTTTTAATCCCCAGGGGTACAAGTCTGTGAATCGCCAGGTTTACACACTTCACAGCACTCACCATAGCACATACCCTCCCCAATATCCATAATCCCCCCCCCCCCTCTCAACCCCCCTCCCCACATCAACACTCAGTTTGTTTTGTGAAATTAAGAGTCACTTATGGTTTGTCTCCCTCCCAATCCCATCTTGTTTCATTTATTCTTCTCCTACCCCCTTAACCCCCCATGTTGCATCTCCTCTCCCTCATATCAGGGAGATCATATGATAGTTGTCTTTCTCCCATTGACTTATTTCGCTAAGCATGATACCCTCTAGTTCCATCCACGTCGTCGCAAATGGCAAGATTTCATTTCTTTTGATGGCTGCATAGTATTCCATTGTGTATATATACCACATCTTCTTTATCCATTCATCTGTTGATGGACATCTAGGTTCTTTCCATAGTTTGGCTATTGCAGACATTGCTGCTATAAACATTCGGGTGCACGTGCCCCTTCGGATCACTACGTTCGTATCTTTAGGGTAAATACCCAGCAGTGCAATTGCTGGGTCATAGGGTAGTTCTATTTTCAACATTTTGAGGAACCTCCATGCTGTTTTCCAGAGTGGTTGCACCAGCTTGCATTCCCACCAACAGTGTAGGAGGGTTCCCCTTTCTCCGCATCCTCGCCAGCATCTGTCATTTCCTGACTTGTGAATTTTAACCATTCTGACTGGTGTGAGGTGATATCTCATTGTGGTTTTGATTTGTATTTCCCTGATGCCGAGTGATGTGGAGCACTTTTTCATGTGTCTGTTGGCCATCTGGATGTCTTCGTTGCAGAAATGTCTGTTCATGTCCTCTGCCCATTTCTTGATTGGATTATTTGTTCTTTGGGTGTTGAGTTTGCTAAGTTCTTTATAGATTTTGGACACTAGCCCTTTATCTGATATGTCATTTGCAAATATCTTCTCCCGTTCTGTCAGTTGTTTTTGGTTTTGTTAACTGTTTCCTTTGCTGTGCAAAAGCTTTTGATCTTGATAAAATCCCAATAGTTCATTTTTGCCCTTGCTTCCCTTGTCTTTGGCGATGTTCCTAGGAAGATGTTGCTGCGGCTGAGGTTGAAGAGGTTGCTGCCTGTGTTCTCCTCAAGGATTTTGATGGATTCCTTTCTCACATTGAGATCCTTCATCCATTTTGAGTCTATTTTCATGTGTGGTGTAAGGAAATGATCCAATTTCATTTTTCTGCATGTGGCTGTCCAATTTTCCCAACACAATTTATTGAAGAGGCTGTCTTTTTTCCATTGGACATTCTTTCCTGATTTGTCAAAGATTAGTTGACCATAGAGTTGATGGTACTTTGATAGGAATTGCATTAAATGTGTAGATTGCTTTAGGTAGCATAGACATTTTCACAATGTTTTTCTTCCAATCCAGGAGCGAACATTTTTCCATTTCTTTGTGTCTTCCTCAATTTCTTTCATGAGTGCTTTATAGTTTTCTGTGTATAGATTCTTAGTCTCTTTGGTTAGGTTTATTCCTAGGTATCTTATAGTTTTGGGTGCAATTGTAAATGGGATTGACTCCTTAATTTCTCTTTCTTCTGTCTTGTTGTTGGTGTAGAGAAATGCAACTGATTTCTGTGCATTGATTTTATATCCTGACACTTTACTGAATTCCTGTACAAGTTCTAGCAGTTTTGGAGTGGAGTCTTTTGGGTTTTCCACATATAGTATCATATCATCTGCGAAGAGTGATAGTTTGACTTCTTCATTGCCGATTTGGATGCCTTTAATTTCCTTTTGTTGTCTGATTGCTGAGGCTAGGACTTCTAGTACTATGTTGAATAGCAGTGGTGATAATGGACATCCCTGCCGTGTTCCTGACCTTAGCGGAAAAGCTATCAGTTTTTCTCCATTGAGAATGATATTTGTGGTGGGTTTTTCATAGATGGCTTTGATAATATTGAGGTATGTGCCCTCTATCCCTACACTTTGAAGAGTTTGGATCAGGAAGGGATGCTGTACTTTGTCAAATGCTTTTTCAGCATCTATGGAGAGTATCATATGGTTCTTGTTCTTTCTTTTATTAATGTGTTGTATCACATTGATTGATTTGCAGCTGTTGAACCAACCTTGCAGCCCTGGAATAAATCCCACTTGGTCGTGGTGAATAATCCTTTTAATGTACTGTTGAATCCTATTGGCTAGTATTTTGGCGAGAATTTTTGCATCTGTGTTCATCAAGGATATTGGTCTGTAGTTCTCTTTTTTGATGGGATCCTTGTCTGGTTTTGGGATCAAGGTGATGCTGATCTCACAAAATGAGTTTGGAAGTTTTCCTTCCATTTCTATTTTTTGGAACAGTTTCAGGAGAATAGGAATTAGTTCTTCTTTAAATGTTTGGTAGAATTCCCCTGGGAAGCCATCTGGCCCTGGGCTTTTGTTTGTTTGGAGATTTTTGATGACTGTTTCAATCTCCTTACTGGTTATAGGTCTGTTCAGGCTTTCTATTTCTTCCTGGTTCAGTTGTGGCAGTTTATATGTCTCTAGGAATACATCCATTTCTTCAAGATTGTCAAATTTGTTGGCGTAGAGTTGCTCATAGTATGTTCTTATAATTGTCTGTATTTCTTTGGTGTTAGTTGTGATCTCTCCTCTTTCATTCATGATTTTATTTTTAGGTCCTTCCTCTTTTCTTTTTGATAAGTCTGGCCAGGGGGTTATCAATCTTCTTAATTCTTTCAAAGAACCAGCTCCTAGTTTCGTTGATTTGTTCTATTGTTTTTTTTTTTTTATTTCTATTTCATTGATTTCTGCTCTGATCTTTATGATTTCTCTTCTCCTGCTGGGTTTAGGCTTTCCTTCTTGTTCTTTCTCCAGCTCTTTTAGGTGTAGGGTTAGGTTGTGTACCTGAGACCTTTCTTGTTTCTTGAGAAAGGCTTGTACCACCATATACTTTCCTCTCAGGACTGCCTTTGTTGTGTCCCACAGATTTTGAACCGTTGTGTTTTCATTATCATTTGTTTCCATGAATTTTTTCAATTCTTCTTTAATTTCCTTGTTGACCCATCCATTCTTTAGAAGGATGCTGTTTAGTCTCCATGTATTTGGGTTCTTTCCAAATTTCCTCTTGTGATTGAGTTCTAGCTTCAGAGCATTGTGGTCTGAAAATATGCAGGGAATGATCCCAATCTTTTGATAATGGTTGAGACCTGATTTAGGACCAAGAATGTGATCTATTCTGGAGAATGTTCCATGTGCACTAGAGAAGAATGTGTATTCTGTTGCTTTGGGATGAAATGTTCTGAATATATCTGTGATGTCCATCTGGTCCAGTGTGTCATTTAAGGCCTTGATTTCCTTGTTGATCTTTTGCTTGGATGATCTGTCCATTTCAGTGAGGGGAGTGTTAAAGTCCCCTACTATTATTGTATTACTGTTGATGTGTTTCTTTGATTTTGTTATTAATTGGTTTATATAGTTGGCTGCTCCCATGTTAGGGGCATAGATATTTAAAATTGTTAGATCTTCTTGTTGGACAGATCCTTTGAGTATGATATAGTGTCCTTCCTCATCTCTTATTTTAGTCTTTGGCTTAAAATCTAATTGATCTGATATAAGGATTGCCACTTCTGCTTTCTTCTGATGTTCATTAGCATGGTAAATTCTTTTCCACCCCCTCACTTTAAATCTGGAGGTGTCTTCGGGTTTAAAATGAGTTTCTTGTAGGCAACATATAGATGGGTTTTGTTTTTTTATCCATTCTGATACCCTGTGTCTTTTGATTGGGGCATTTAGCCCATTAACATTCATGGTAACTATTGAGAGATATGAATTTAGTGCCATTGTATTGCCTGTAAGGTGACTGTTATTGTATATTGTCTCTGTTCCTTTCTGATCTACTATTTTTAGGGTCTCTCTTTGCTTAGAGGACCCCTTTCAATATTTCCTGTAGAGCAGGTTTGCTGTTTGCAAATTCTTTCAGTTTTTGTTTGTCCTGGAAGCTTTTTATCTCTCCTTCTATTTTCAATGATAGCCTCGCTGGATATAGTATTCTTGGCTGCATGATTTTCTCATTTAGTGCTCTGAATATATCATGCCAGCTCTTTCTGGCCTGCCAGGTCTCTGTGGATAAGTCTGCTGCCAATCTAATATTTTTACCATTGTACGTTACAGACTTCTTTTCCCGGGCTGCTTTCAGGATCTTCTCTTTGTCACTAAGACTTGTAAATTTTACTATTAGGTGACGGGGTGTGGACCTATTCTTATTGATTTTGAGGGGGGTTCTCTGCACCTCCTGGATTTTAATGCTTGTTCCTTTTGCCATATTGGGGAAAATCTCTCCAATAATTCTCTGCAATATACCTTCTGCTCCCCACTCTGTTTCCTCTTCTTCTGGAATCCCAATTATTCTAATGTTGTTTCGTCTTATGGTGTCACTTATCTCTCGAATTC
>NW_019154171.1:971739-1003786 GCF_002288905.1 Enhydra lutris kenyoni | reverse complement strand
CTCCAACACATGTTGTTTCCTGTCTTGCTAATTTTGGCCATTCTAACTGGTGTAAGGTGATATCTCAATGTGGTTTTCATTTGAATCTCCCTGATGGCTAGTGATGATGAACATTTTTTCATGTGTCTGATAGCCATTTGTATGTCTTCATTGGAGAAGAGTCTGTTCATATCTTCTGCCCATTTTTTTATATGATTATCTGTTTTGTGTGTGTTGAGTTTGAGGAGTTCTTTATAGATCCTGGATATCAACCTTTTGTCTGTCCTGTCATTTGCAAATGTCTTCTCCCATTCCGTGGGTTGTCTCTTTGTTTTCTTGACTGTTTCCTTTGCTGTGCAGAAGCTTTTGATTTTGATGAAGTCCCAAAAGTTTATTTTGACTTTTGTTTCCTTTGCCTTTGGAGACATATCTTGAAAGAAGTTGCTGTGGCTGATATCGAAGAGATTACTGCCTATGTTCTCCTCGAGGATTCTGATGGATTCCTGTCTCACGTTGAGGTCTTTTATCCATTTTGAGTTTATCTTTGTGTACGGTGTAAGAGAATGGTCGAGTTTCATTCTTCTACATATAGCTGCCCAGTTTTCCCAGCACCATTTATTGAAGAGACTGTCTTTTTTCCACTGTATATTTTTTCCTGTTTTGTCAAAGATTAACTGACCATAGAGTTGAGGTTCCATATCTGGGCTCTCTACTCTGTTCCACTGGTCTGTGTGTCTGTTTTTATGCCAGTACCATGCTGTCTTGGTGATCACAGCTTTGTAGTAAAGCTTGAAATCAGGTAACGTGATGCCCCCAGTTTTATTTTTGTTTTTCAACATTTCCTTAGTGATTCGGGGTCTCTTCTGGTTCCATACAAATTTCTGGATTATTTGCTCCAATCTTTGAAGAATACCGGTGGAATTTTCATTGGAATGGCATTAAAAGTATACATTGCTCTAGGCAGTAGAGACATTTTAACAATGTTTATTCTTCCAATCCAAGAGCATGGAATGGTCTTCCATCTTTTTGTGTCTTCTTCAATTTCTTTCGTGAGTGTTCTGTAGTTCCTCGAGTACAGATCCTTTACCTCTTTGGTTAGGTTTATTCCCAGGTATCTTATGGTTCTTGGTGCTATAGTAAATGGAATCGATTCTCTAATTTCCCTGTGTTTTCATTGTTAGTGTATAAGAAAGCCACTGATTTCTGTACATTGACTTTGTATCCTGCCACGTTACTGAATTGCTGTATGAGTTCTAGTAGTTTGTGGGTGGGGTCTTTTGGGTTTTCCATATAAAGAATCATGTCATCTGAAAAGAGAGAGAGTTTGACTTCTTCAATGCCAGTTTGGAGACCTTTTATTTCTCCTTGTTGTCTGATTGCTGTGCTAGGACTTCTAATACTATGTTGAACAAGAGTGGTGAGAGTGGGCATCCTTGTCGTGTTCCTGATCTCAACGTGAAGGCTGCAAGCTTTTTCCCATTGAGGATGATATTTGCTGTGGGTTTTTCATAGATTTGATGAAGTTCAGGAATGTTCCCTCTATCCCTATACTTTGAAGCATTTTAACCAGGAACAGATGCTGGATTTTGTCAAATGCTTTTTCTGCATCAATTGAGAGGACCATGTGGTTCTTCTCTCTTTTGTTATTTATTTGTTCTATCACATTGATTGATTTGCCAATGTTGAACCATCCTTGTAGCCCTGGAATGAATTCCACCTGGTCATGGTGGATAATCTTTTTAATGTGCTGTTGGATCCTGTTTGCTAGGATCTTGTTGAGAATCTTAGCATCCATATTCATCAGTGATATTGGTCTGAGATTCTCCTTTTTGGTAGGGTCTTTGCCTGGTTTGGGGATCAGGGTAATGCTGGCTTCATAGAAAGAGTCTGGAAGTTTTCCTTCTGCTTCAATTTTTTGAAGCAGCTTCAGGAGAATGGGTGTTATTTCTTCTTTGAACGTTTGGTAGAATTCCCCAGGGAATCTGTCAGGTCCTGGGCTCTTGTTTTTTGGGAGGTTTTTGATCACTGCTTCAATCTCATTACTAGATATCAGTCTGTTTAGGTTGTCAATTTCTTCCTGGTCCAATTTTGGGAGTTTATAGTTTTCCAGGAATGCATCCATTTCATCTAGGTTGCTTAGCTTATTGGTATATGAATGAAAAGGGAGAGATCACAACTAACACCAAGGAAGTAGATACAATCATCAGAAGTTATTACCTCAACATTTTAAAGGCCAACCATGAAGAAACCCCAGTGAACATCATCCTCAATAAGAAAAAACTGAACACTTTCCTCCTAAGGTCAGGAAAAAGACAAAGATATCCAGTCTTACCACTTTTATTCAACATAGTACTGGAAGTCCTAGCCACAACAATCAGACAAGAAAAAAGCATCCAAACTGGTAAGGAAGAAGTAAATCTTTCACTATTTGTAAATGACACAATACTCTTATATACAGAAAACCCTAAAAACACTCTACCAAAAACTTACTAGCACTGATAAAGGAAATCAGTGAAGTCATAGGATATGAAATCAATGTACAGAAATCTCTTGCATTTCTATACACTAATAGTAAGGCCCCAGAAAAAGAAATTAAGAAAATAATCATATATAATTGCACCAAAAAATAAGAATACCTAGGAATAAATTTAACCAAGGAGGTGAAAGACATGTACTCTGAAAACTATAAAACACTGATGAAAGAAACTAACGAGGACAATTGGGAAGACAGACATTCCATGCTCATGATTGAAGAATACATGGATTGTTAAAATGTCCAAACTATCCAAAGCAATCTTCAGATTTAATGGAATCCCTATTAAAATACCACTATCATTTTTCAGAGAGCTAGAGCAAAAAATCCTAAAATTTATATGGAAACACAAAAGAACCTGAAGAGCCAAAGCATTCTTAAAAAAAAAAAAAAAAAGCTGGAGGTATCACAATTCCAAATTTCAAGTTATATTATAAAACTGTGGTAACAAAAATAGTATGGCACTCAAAGGAACATAGTAGAAAGCCCAGAAACAAACCTTAGATTCTATGGTCAATTAATCTTCAATGAAGGAGGCAAGAACATCTACATCCGAAAGAATGAAACTGAACCACTTTTCTTACACCATCACAAAAAAACCCTCAAAATGTGTTAAAGTCCTAAATGTGAAAACTGAAACCATAAAAATCCTAGAAGAAAGCACAGGCAGTAATTTCTCTGACATCAGCAATAACAATTTTTTCTACATACGTCTCCTAAGGCAAGGGAAGCAAAAGTAAAAATAAGCTATTGGGACTACATCAAAATTAAAAAGTTTCAACACAACAAAGGAAACAATCAACAAAACTAAAAGACAACATACGGAATGGCAAATGATATATCTAATAAAGCATTAGTATCCAAAATATAAAAAGAACTTATAAAACTCAACATGCAAAAAACAAACAATCCAATTAAAAATGGGCAGAAGACATGAATAGACATTTTTCCAAAGAAGACCTACAGATAGCCAACATGAATATCTACAGATAGCCAACATCTATATCTACAGATAGACACATGAAAAAATGCTCAACATCACTCATCATCAGGGAAATTCAAATCAAAACCACAATGAGATATCACCTCACCCTTGTCAGAATGGCTAAAATTAAAACACACACACACACACACACACAGAAACAAGTGTTGATGAGGATGCAGAGAAAAAGGAACTCTTATGTACTGTTGGTGAGAATGAGAAGTGGTGCAGCCTCTGTGGAAGACAGTATGGAGAGTTCTCAAAAAATTAAAAATAGAACAACCATATGATATAGTAATCATGCTACTAAATATTTACCCAAAGAATATAAGAACACTAATTCAAAAGGATATATGTACCCCTATGTTTATTGCAGCATTATTTACAATAGTCACATACAGAAGTGGCATAAGTGTCCATTAATGGATGGATAAAAAAGATGTGGTATGTATACAGATGATGATGATAAATATATAGGTAGACAGATGATTGATAGATATAATGAAATATTGTTCAGCCATAAAAAAAGAATGTCTTGTTATTTGCAATGACATGAATGGATCTAGGGAGTATAATGCTTACTGAAATAAGTCAGTCAAAGAAAGACAAATACCATATGATTTCACTCATATATGGAATTTAAAAAAACAAAACAAATTAACCTAGGGAAAAAAGAGACAAACCAAGAAACTACAGAGAGTAAACTGATGGTTACTGGATGGGAGGTGTGTGGCGGGATATGAGTGAAATAGGTATTTGGGATTAAAGAGTACACTTATCATGATGAGCACTGAGTAATGTATAGAATTATTAAATCACTGCATTGTATACCTGAAATTAATAATACTCTATGTTAACTGTAATGGAATTAAAATGAAAAACTTAACTAAAAATATTCACTTAACCCACAATTGTATGTCAGGAAATTTGTCATTGGTGAGCAAGAATGAAAGAGTTTTATCTTTGAAGATATTCAAAACAGAATCGGTAACAAAGAATAGAAAGCAACCTGCATGACCAACAAAGGTAAAATAGTGATATATCTACATGTTGTAAGCATAAATATATTCTATTTTGAAAGAATAACTAGTGGCCTGGTAAAATGTTCACAATATATTATGAAAAATGAAAGGTAAGACACAATGAGATTAAAATTTTTGTTAACCAGTATGTATGTATCATAAGAGGTATGGAAAATGTAAGAAAACACAACAAATTTTGATCAGTGGTTATTTCTTGGTAGCAAAATTATGAGTTGTTTTTATATTTTATTCTTTTACTTTTAATATCCCTTTGAATATGTATTTATATAGTCAGAAAAATAGTATTTTTGATTTTTTTTTAATAAAATGGGAAGTCAACATTTTGCACTTTGTATTGTAGGAAGCCACCTTTTTTGAAAGAAATTTTGAAATGGGGTAGATTAAAGTCAATTCAGTGCATTTGCAACTGCAAACTAAGAATTTTATGCAAATAAGGGCTGAATATTTAGATGACCATCTTTTTAATGATTTTATTTATTTGACAGAAAGAGAGAGCAGAGACAAGCAGGGGGAGCAGCAGGGAGAGGGAGAGGCAGACTCCACATGAGCAGAGAGCCCGACCTGGGGCTCAATCCTGGGACCCTTAACCAACTAATGATCATATTTCATGACCAAACTGCTCTGATTTGTGAACAGCAAGGACCTGAGAAGAATGATCAGAGGTGGAACCAGACAAAAATAAGACATGGCTTTTGAACATTACTAACCAGAGAGACATTTTTCCTTCGTCTATGAAGGTGGATGCAATTCTTAAGGCCACTAGCTAAGGAGGTTTTAGAAAAGATAACTGGCAGTCTTGCCCCAGTCTTTCTGAGGTCCCCAACTTCCTAGCTTTCACCACTGTAACTCTGCACAGAAGGTGCTCATATAGAATAGAAATACGAGGCCTATTGGATAAGTTCAGTGTACACAATATTTTACTCACTGGAGCTGAACCCTGAGCCCTGTGCATAATCTGAGTGGCTGCACACAAACTCTTTCAGTCAGGCAGAAGTCCTGATGATGATTATGATGATGATGATTAGCGTCAGGGGTAAAATTTAGTGACTCATCAGTTGCATGTAACAAGCAGTGCTCATTACATCAAATGTTCTCCTTAATGCCCATCACCCAATTACCCCATCCCCCCATCTACCTCCCATCCAGCAACCCTCAGTTTCTTTCCTATAATTAATAGTCCCTTATGATTTGCCCTCCTCTCTGTTTTCCTGTTATTTTATTTTTTCTTCCCTTCCCCTATGTTCATCTGTTTTGTTTCTTAAATTACACATATGAATGAATTCACATGGTATTTTTCTCTGACTGACTTATTTCACTTAGCATCATACCTGCTAGTTCCATCCCCATTGTTGCAAATGGCAAGATTTCATTCTTTCAGATGGCTGAGTAATATTCCATTGTATATACACACCACCTCTCATCCATTCATCTGTTGATGGACATCCAGGCTTTTTCCATATTCCTGATTATTATGTCAAAGTTACACTGGAGAAAATATCAGACTAGCAGGTATTGTTGCCCTAAAAACCTTCTAATCTTTTATGAAATTACTATCAGTCCTCTGAAGCCTACTTGTGAGACCAACCAGTATTTTTAAATGGCCATGAGAGTCCCTATGGTTGAGTCCAGGTAGGGCTGTCAGCAGGTGGAAGGCTAGTGTATCATATGCTTGGCTGACCAAAGAAAATGAGACCATTCCAGGTCTATGGAAATTGGGAATCCAGTCCAAATGAAAAAGCCCTGGAATTTGGGGGTGCAAGTCTATATCTCCCATTGCTGCCCCTCTTAGGGCACTTGTCTCTGAAAGCTGTTTTTGTTTTGTTGTTGTTGTTGTTGTTGTTTTGTTTTTTTTTAGCTGTGCTCCAGTGATGAACCATCACTGATTACAGCAAAGATAAGATGATGAGGTGAGTTACACTGCTAAGGCCACTGATGTATTTGCTATAGTAAAAGTTGTTTTCATTAAGAAAACTCTTGTTGAAGTGATAGGATTATGCCTTTTATGCTTAGCAGAGGCTGATGACATCTAAACAGGAGGAAGTGGTCAATTGCTAAGTTTCAGGTTTTGTCTCTTAGCTGTGGGGGAAGCAATGTGTCAGAGTTCTGCTGAGAGATGTATGTTCAGTGTCCCCTTGGCTCCCTGCCCAGTCTCGTCCCTCCATCCCATGTCCAAGTCTTCCAGGAGTATTGATTAATAAATGTTAGTGTCCCATCAAAATTTTCAAGAATTGGGGCGCCTGGGTGGCTCAGTGGGTTAAAGCCTCTGCCTTCAGCTCAGGTCATGATCCCAGGCTCCTGGGATCAAGCCCTGCATTGGGTTCTCTGCTCAGCGGGGAGCCTGCTTCCCTCTCTCTCTGCCCTGCTGTGATCTCTGTCAAATAAATAAATAAATAATCTTTTTAAAAAATTGTCAAGAATTATTAGCCACTCATGAACAACACAAATGGCCAGTATAATAAGTCTTCTAAAATTCAGTGTTATGTGTAGAGGTTGATGTTGATTCTTACCTGGGTATGACAGCTGGGGTTTTCTACCCAAGCTCAGCCCAGCCAAGTAGTGCCCTGCAAAAGCCCAAGGTTACAGCCTCCACAGACTGCAGGTCACTCTGCCTCTCAGGCAGAGTTGCTGTTCCAATCTTAAGCAGGACTGGTTCTGAGAATCATTGCTGTGCATACATGAGCTATGAGTTTACAGTCCAAGAACTTTAACAAAAATCTTGTTCAACACCAAATGAATGTCAGTTTATTTTAGCAGCACTGTTTTATGGGTGCCCTCAATGTTCATTCTGTCCATTCATCTGCTTCCAAAGTGCAGTGGGGCCACAGGCATGCTGGGAGCCAGGACCCCAATAAGGGCCCTGCTCCTTTGGAGCAGCTTCTCCTTTGCAGGAGCAAGCACTGGCCACTCTTCCCCATGCTGGACCCCATCTCTGTACTGCCCTCCTGATAGGTGCCCACTCATGTCTTTTCAAGTGCAGGCTTTTTCATTGGTCAGTCTGGTAGGAGGTCTTCAGACTCTCATTAAGCATCCCAGTCATATATAGTCAAGGCACAAATCACTGTTAGAATTTTTAAGAGAACAACATAAAACACCCAGCAAGCCTACAACTATTTCTTGACCCCTAGACTCAATCTGAATTATTCAGAATATCTGAATCATGCTCTGTGTCATGAAGCTAATCCCAGTAACAAATTTTTAATTTTTTTTAGCTAAACTCACCTACACTAACATCTAATTGCTAAAATCAAGCTTATCCTACTGCTTAACAGTTTGCTTTGCTATTTTTTTCTATTTAAGTGAGTTTAGAGATTAAGCAGACAAATGAGTTTTAAAGTACCTGAAAAATTCCATGAAAGAGAATCCATATCCATGCTGCTCTGCAATTCCTGCACAAACAACATTTGCTGATGCTCCAATCAGTGTCCCATTGCCTGGAATCAAAATTTTAAAAGTAAAACAAAATCTCAGTTTGTCTTGGTGGTAGGTTTCTGTTCTCTTTTGTTCTGTAATATGCAATCATCTCACAGGCTTTTGATTTGATGATTACTTTACAGGTACTATCAAAGTGATTGCTTTGCAAATATCTGCAGAAAACAAAATACTGACAACCAGAAAATAAGTTTGCTGCTTGTAAATTCTGTAATTCATTTACAGAAAAGACTATGACTGCTCTATGTAATAGAAAAGAAGAAATGTTAAGTAGAATTGGCAAATCACTGTGGCATGTGGTGACATCTATCTTTTAGAGGAAAATGTAAACCAGACCAATCACCATAGGAGAGAACAGGTATTTTCAGAGCAGTAGAATTGGGATCTCAGAAAAGAACCAACTTTCTTAGGACTCCAGGCCTGGACACTCACCAGAAAACACTGTGGATAGAAAGATGGATGCAAACAAAGACGATATTAAAATACCATTCTGTGAAAGCCTATTTAACAGTGTACATGGTCTGTGGGGAATCATAACCTGTACATGCTTAAATATCAGTGAGACCTTGTGGTAAGGGATATGGCCCAAGGCCAGCCCCCAACATGGTGACTAATTCAGGGAAGGGTGAATTTGCTTGATGAAACTGATCAGCATCTTCTAACTCCCAACCGCAGATGTCAGGGTTCAGGAATAGGCATATGACCCAGGCTCAGCCAATTTTACTCAGTTCTGACATGTGTGTATAAACCACTAAGGAAAAGACTCTCTGTTTCCTAGAGACTGGGGAACTGTGAGACACAAATATGGAGCTTCTTATTGCATGTTGGCACAAGGGAGAAGACTCTCTGAAATCAGACAACATAAATAACAGAGCAGGAGGAGGAGGACCTAGGGTGAAGTCCTGGCTGCATAAGCTGAGGCCCTGCGTGCTATCTTTTCTGAGCACCCAGCATCATACTATCTCTGGGTCTTCTGGGGGCACTGAGCATGGAGAGAAGTACAGAGCAATGTGGACTTCTGAATTTCTCTACTAGAGGAGGCACACAGCCTCAGCCTATTTTCTAGATGTCCTTGCAGAGAAGATATCAGTGCAGATGACACTCCGCTGAACACATGCTTCTGCTCCCCTCCCTCTTCATGGTCCTTATCTTCTCCTTGAAACACATGGCAGGCAACACAACCTCCTGTCAGGCATGCAGCCTGGACTGCTTGTGCAAAGGCTCATGAAAGCAAGCTCAACCTTCATCTTATTCTCTCTGCTTTTCATCCATAGAAGACTTAGACTGGGTTTTTCAGTGAAAACCTTTGAAATGGCATGCTGCATCCATTTATATGCTTGTTTAAAGGTTGAAATATAGTTGAGGAATCAAAATTATGATGAAAATTATGAATGAAAATTAAGAACTCAGTAAAATCTTCCAGAGTCTCCCCAGCACCCTGCAGCCACTAAGCCCAAACCTTGTGATGGTAATGCCTCCCTGAGGTTGGCCCACTCTGCTTGTGGTCACTGTGTTTCTGATGTCCCATTTTTGTGACAGTCCCACTATTTCTCAGTGCACTTCAGAGTATATGGCCCTACCCAGAGAATCAGGAAGGGCAGTGGAGGATTTGCCCATGACCAAGGGGAAAGTAGGTCATGACAGGCTACTGCGTGAAGGACAGACTTTAGGGTGGTCATAGAGGAAGCTGATCAGGAGACACACAGGCTACAGGTGATACTAGTTTGCTCCAGATGATGTGGGAGGCAGATCAATGTTCCCAACGCCACGGCCAAGAAATCCACACCTTAATCCTTAGAACCTGTGCTTATGTCATCATGTTACCCTGTATGGCAAATGGGACTTTGCAGAGGTAATTTAGGTTATGGACCCCGAGAGAGAGAGATTACACTGGATTATCTGGGTGGACCCATTGAATCACATGAACCCTTAAAAGCAGAAAACTTTCTCCAGCTAGAAACAGAAGAGAAGCCTCAAAGAGAGAGTCAGACAGATCCCAGGAGGGTCAGAGAGAACCCAGTGGGGGTGGAGATGGTAGTAGAAATGGAGTGGGGAAAGTCAGAGAGATCCCAAAGGGTCAGAGGGATCCTAGGAGAGAACCCAAAGGGGAGTGGAGGTATTCCCACCATGAGCAGAATTCCACAGTGTTGCTAACTCTGAGATTTAGGTCCAAGTGTCAGAACAAGAGCTAAAGGCAGCCCTTCTGACAGCCAACAAAGGATAGGGACCCAGTCTTAGAACTTCAGACACCTGGATCCTAGCAATTATCTGAGTAAACTCAGAAGCAGATCCATCCCAGAGCTAACAGAAAGGAGCACAGCCTTAGGGGCATCTTGATCTTGGCCTCATGAGACTCTAAGTAGAGGCATAGCTGAGATAATAGATAAAGTTTGTCTATGTGTTATGGTAGTGATAGAAAGCTCATGTAGGTGATTCCAGGATTCCAGGACCATTCTGAGATCTCTTGTCTCAGACACCCACTAGAACTGAGTCTATATTTTCATCTCAATTCTGACATCTGTCTCTACCTACCTCCCTGATTTACATTAGCTTCTTCTAACTTCCTAGCCCTAGGCAGCTCTCCTTTCCACCCAGCAGGCTGTCCTCTGTGGACAGATCACCTCATACCTTCTGGGGGCTCATGGGGAATCTATTCTTAGAGAGACAGGAGATGCATAGCAGGCATGAAGTCAGAGAGGCCAAGAGAAATGTTCAGAGGGCTGGGGTCACCAGGCCATGGCCAGGTAGTAGGGCTTCCCCAAGGAGGAAGAGATTTAGGAGGCACCAAGAAAATGAGAAGAAACAACAGGTTCAACAAGCCATAGGGGCATATATAGGTCTGAGCGTGGGATGAGTTCTGCTGAAGGATTTGAGGAGGACAAAACCAGATGTCTGCTCAGTGTCTCTTCAGTGTCAGAAGCATTCTAAAGACTTGGCATCTCATCTTCACCATGACCCCTGAGGTCCCCAGTGTCTCCAAGAAGAAACTAAGGCACAGAAAGGCAGCATGCTGAAATATCAGGGCTAGGAAGTGATCAGTCCAGGACTAGAACCAACTGTTTTGACTCCAGAAGAGGATCAGAGAGAGCAAGATTCAATCTGCATGATAAAGGCCCAAGGCTCTTCTATAGTCAGTCATGCAGAGCATCTGAAGGTCTTGAACAGGTGGTGATGTACAAATTCCACAACAATGATGACTCCAGACAGCCTTCTCTTGGTGCTGTTATACCAACATACCCACTCCTTGACCCTGCCAACCAGCTGGCTCCTGCTCTGGGTGAGGAAACCTGTCAATGAAGTTCCACACCCTGGTAAGCCATCAGGCCCTGCAATTTTTTCCCAAAGTCTGCCAAAGCCCATGATCCTCAGATGATCCTGCCCCACCAGCCTCCTCTGCAGACCATGACCTTCAATGTCATGGTCTGATGACAGACCTGCCACCCCCAAACAATGCTACTCCATGACCTGACATGGAGAACTCTGCTTCTGGACAACACAGAGCTTAACAGGTGGCCCAGGGTCACATTCAGCAACTTGTGTGAGCCCTAAACTAAAAAGCAACATTTTATTCTCTCCTGTTAGGGATTAATGATTGAAAAAAATACCCCCTTCTTTCCAGTTAAAATGGCATTGTCCGGATCAATAGTATCTTGTCATAGTACAGTTGGTATGAATTCCTTAATAGACCACTTGCCAGAAAATGAAAGGCCCTTTCCATTTCCCACCTCATGTTGCCAGGGTGCACTGGCTTGTTAGGTAAATTTGTTCCAGAGTACTTCTAGATTCAGGGAATGGAATGGGGAGATTTTCAAGGATCCAAGGGAAGGGGAAGCAGCTTGGTCTCCTGGCTGCATGACAACCCGGGCATTATGAGGAGGGCTGGGTGGGGAGAAAGGGGTAAAGTGAGGAGCCGCATGATTCAAACTCTTTCCTTAGAGAGAAGACGAGGCAGAGAAATGAGCAAGGGCTGTGCTAACTGCTCCCATGTAAGGCAGTTGTTCGGTTTTTGTACATCAGACTCCTAGCCACCTTTTCAGGAATATAGCACAGATGGCACAATCGCTATTCCCCAAAAGCTTTTTCTACCCTGGGATGTGTCCTCGCAGCCTGACCTCCTTCTCCAGACTTGCCTTTCAGTCACCTCTTTGCATGAAGTCATTTGACCTCCTAAATGCCTCATAACCTGAGAGGTGTTACATTAACTTATTAAGTTTCACTGACCAGTTTCTTTTTTTTTAATTCTTTATTTAAATTCAATTATGCTGAGTGAAATAAGTCAAGCAGAGAGAGTCAATTCTCATATGGTTTCACTTACTTGTGGAGCATAAGTAATAACACAGAGGACATTAGGAGAAGGAAAGGAAAATTGAATTGGGGGAAAGCAGAGGGGGAGATGAACCATGAGAGACTGTGGACTCTGAGAAACAAACTCAGGGTTTTGGAGGGGAGGGGGGTGGGGGGATGGGTGAGCCTGGTGGTGGGTATTAGGGAGGGCACCTATTGCATGGAGCACAGGGTGTGATGCATAAACCATGAATCTTGGAACACTGAAAAAATAAAATTAAATTAAAAATTAAATTCAATTTAGGTAACATATAGTATATTATTAGTTTTGGGGATAGAATTTAGTAATTCATCAGTTGCATATTAAAACCCAGTGGTCATTACATCAAATGCCCTCCTTGATGCCCATCATCCAATTACCCCATCTCCCTACTCACCTCCGCTCCAGCAACTGTCAGTTTGTTTCCTAGAGTTCAACATCTCTAGTGTTTTCCTTCCTCTCTGTTTTCATCTTATTTTATTTTTCCTTTTTCCCTATGTTCTTCTACTTTGTTTCTTAAACTCCACATATGAGTGAAATCATGTGGTATTTGTCTTTCTCTGACTGACTGATTTAGCTTAGTATAATACCCTCTAGTTCCATCCACATCATTGCAAATGGCAAGATTTCATTCTTTTGGATGGCTGATTCTTTTAAGAATGCTTTCAGCTATAGGTAATAGGAAACCTGGATAACAGTGCTTTATATACAAAGGAAAATAAATTTCCTCCTGTGTAACAAGAAGCCTGGAGGCAGAAGGCTGCCAAGCATCAGGTCATTGTCTCGTAAGTAATTTCAGAGGTGGGTCTTCAGAATTCTCTTGTCCTCTCTCTCCCATCACAGATGGTTTCATGGTCACATCTAAGGTAAGAAGCATGGAAAAGAACTGGTACCAATACATTTTTGTCAGAAGGCCAAAATCCATGTGAGAAGCCTCCCAAACAGGTTTCCCTCATGTCTTATTGGTCAGCAAAATGCAACAGTGTAGACCAGCTACCAGAACAACTATTATAGTAGAGGGACACAAAAGAGAAGAGATTGGGAGTGGTGTTGGGTTAGCCAGAGAGCGGGTCCTGCACACAATGGAAATAGAGTATATCAGCAGGTATAGTAGAAGGAATGCTAAATTTGAGTTCTGAAGACCTCCAAATAAAATTTAAAAAGCTTGATTGTCAAGGAAATTAACAACCATAATATGTTTTACAAGTAGCTGGGTTGGAAATAGGTTTGTTCCAACTGAGAAAAACAATCAGTAATATTCACATCATCCAAGACTATGTAAATGCCACCCCTGTAGGGCCAAGACATCAACCAGGACCAAGGCCCAATCAAGTCTCATTTCTTATGTTCTATCATTTGCTTAAGATCATGTTTCATTTTAATTTGCTTCAAATTTGAACACTAATATTTTTTTTTGGAATGTAGCTTTATTATTATTATTTTTTATTTTCAGCATAACAGTATTCATTGTTTTTGCACCACACCCAGTGCTCTATGCAATCCGTGCCCTCTCCAATACCCACCACCTGTTTCCCCCAACCTCCCACCCCCCGCCCTTTCAAAACCCTCAGATTGTTTTTCAGAGTCCATAGTCTCTCATGGTTCACCTCCCCTTCCAATTTCCCCCAACTCCCCTCTCCTCTTTAACTCCCCTTGTCCTTCATGCTATTTGTTATGCTCCACAAATAAATGAAACCATATGATAATTGACTCTCTCTGCTTGACTTATTTCACTCAGCATAATCTCTAATATTTTTGTACCATTTTTTTCCTGAACCTGGTATTTCTAATTACCTGTTTTCAACACAAAGAGAGCTTAGGAAAACAAACTCTGGAGCTGAACTGCTAGATGCCCAGTTTTGAGATTTACTATTGTATGACAATTCAGCAAGTTTTTAAGCCTCCATAGAGTTCTAAAATTTCAGAAAGGTGGCATTAGGTATATATCCACTCGTGTGCTGCTTTTGTTCTGGAATATCCACTCCTATTATTTTTTTGGATAAATTCCTTCCTTCATTTTGTTCTGTGCTTCCTGAGATTTTTTTTCTTGGAGTCCAATGTTGGATTTCACATATTGAACTTTTGTGTTTATTATTTTTCTTCTATAATTTATTCTTTGACTTTTGCCTCTAGATTCTGGAATATTTCCTTGACTTTATTTTTCATTGAGCCCCTCTATCTATATTTACTTTAGTTCAGTAATTATTTAGTAATTATGGATTTAATCAACAAGAACATTCTTCCCTCTGGCTTTTTCTTTTTCTATTATTGTAACTGAAGTTTTATTTTGCAGTAACTATACATTCACATGAAGCTGTAAGGAATAATATGAAGAGATCCCATGTACCATTTACCAGTTTCCCTCAAAGGTAATATAATTCAAGACTATACAACTACGTCACAGTTGGAATTCTGACTTTGATAAATAAACATTTTCATCACCAAAATGATCCTTCCTATTGCCCTTTTATAGCAAGACAATCTTCCTTCCATCTTGTCCTGTACTTAACCCCCACTAACCACTAATCTAGCCTACATTTCTACCAACTGTATCACTTCAAGAATATCATATAAATAGAATCATACAGTCTGTAACCTGGGGAATCAGCACTAGCCAAAGAGGCTGCTCACCCTTTGAGACCAAGCTCAAAAGTTTCCTCTCTGGAGGACCTTCTCAGACTTTCCCTCTAGTCTGTCTCTGGTGCTCTCTAAGCACTCTCTGCATTCCATCACGAGAGGACATATCTGTTTAAGGTGTAACCTTAACTTAGGTGATTGTCTCCCTTCTCAAAAGCACAATGTCAAGTTATAGCAGATGCTCAGTGAGGTTTAATGAACAAAATTCCACACAGAGAACACATTTCAGGTGCCCCTGGATTCTGTTTCTATCAATGATGTTAAATGCAGCTATGAACACAGTTACTGCTTTTCCAGGAGCTAATGCCTAAATAGGGGCTATTTTAACGGGTCTATAGTCTCAGAAGAACTTGAGGTCTCAAATGCTGAATGAGGTGAATTAGCTTCCTCCAGAAATCATAGCAACTTCACTGAATAACAGTAATCCCCCTTTATAAACAAAGAGATAAACTAAACAGAAAGTTATTGATTTATAGGGATCAAATAACAAAGCAAGCTGGATTAGCTAAACATGTCTGGATTTAAGAATAACAACTTAAAATGTATCTGGTATGTTTATCTTCGATTCTCCAAAATCCTCTTGTGTTCCCAAAGGTGATTAGGCCTCCTAAATATGAAGACTCTAACTCTAACACAGATCCCTCAAAAGATTATCAAAACCCTTCTGTTTGCTCACCAGAGGTTAGTCTCTCCTGAAACTTTCACTAATTCACTTCTCCAATTCTCTAAAGGACAATATCCCTCTCCAAAAAAGAAAAACCTTTTATCTTAAATCTTTCTTCTTACTCTTAAGTTAGAGTCTCTAGTTCAGCACTTCCAACCCCTTATGGAGGGAATAAGAAACTGCAACTGAGGATGTCTTCTGATTCAAAATCTGTTTCTAAACATAAGCCACATGTGTGGGTACAGTGTGGGAGCATATTCACTTTGAGATGTCAGTAATGATCATCCTCAGGTTGCAGTTTGGAACTTCAGGGGAAATTCTGCAGAGGGTGTAAAGTCATAGGCTTCACTTCACTAGATCTGCTTGAGTTTCTACTCAGGAAATCATCCAAACTCTCCTTAATTTATCTTCAATTAGGCATGTATAAACCATCACTTTGGGGTCACTACAGTATCAGTGGCCCCTTCCCTGCATACATCAGCACCCCCTTACCTCCTAAGCAGGCACCAAGGGCCAGGGCATACATGAGTGGTGGTGCAGGCAGGCTGACCTCGGGGTCTTGGCTGAGGTTCAGGAGCACAGGAATCTGTAGCGGAAAAGAACACTAAAATCACATCCATGGAAACCCAGAGGAGCTTCCTGTACTCTGACTGATTTGCAAGATCCAAAGCACTCCTTCAGCAAACCATAAGAAGCATAGGATGTTCAACAGGAAACCAAAGTAAACTTCAGAATCCACAAAACCTAGAGTTTGAGCCCACTGGTATGTTTTTGTTTCCAGCCATATGACCAACTAAATGGTCCTTTTTTGGCGCAACTGCCCTGACTATGGTTTTGGGCCTTAGGTGGGGTAAAGTCCTGTAGGATATCTTACAGTGGCTAAGACCATAACCATAACCATCTAACTAGTGTTTCTTTTTTTTTTTTTTTTGAAGATTTGTTTGTTTGTTTTGTGTTGTTAAAGATTTTATTTATTTATTTGTCAGAGAGAGAGAGAGGGAGAGAGCACAGGCAGACAGAGTGGCAGGCAGAGGCAGAGGGAGAAGGAGGCTCCCTGCTGAGCAAAGAGCCTGATGTGGGACTTCATCCCAGCACACTGGGATCGTGACCTGAGCTGAAGGCAGCTGCTTAACTGACTGAGCCACACAGGCATCTCCTAACTAGCGCTTCTTAGCTCTGCAGTGGACTAAGTCCTATACTAACTCTATGCACTTATCATTTTATTTAATCCTCAGACATCCTGCAGGTGTATTTCTTATTCCTTCAATCAATATATAAGGAAATCAAGGCATAGAAAGACACATATCTTATAAGTGACCAAACTGGAACCTGAACACAGTCCTCTGATTTCAAAGTGCAGAATGGTAAACCTGTGCTAAACCACTTCTCACGACTGCCCTCTGTGAAGTCTTCCTCACCCTGCTGATGTTCATATAATAACAGGCATTGATTCAATAATTGGAATGTAGTATTTTCTAGTAAGTCATGCCAGCATCCAGCGTACCTTTTTGACAGAGATGAATTTTACATTATTGTTATCAAAGAAATATGTAGCAGTTGCAATGTTTCTATAACAAATTTGTGTTCCAAAAGCATGTCCCCTTGTGATTCATGTTGCTGATGTAAAGAATGTAGTCAGAGGGAGGATGTAGCTATGAGGCCTACTTTCAGCTGGCTTGGGGGGAGTGTTGGTCTATATTGTCACTGCTAGGTACCTCAGCCCACAAGATGTTAAGGAGGGACCCCTGAATCTGCTGCCTCAGGGAAGTTTCCTTGTGTGAACATCTCTAAAGAGCAGGATGCGGGGAGCTCCAATGGTAACCTGTTCAGAAAGGATTTCCCAAGGTCACAAGCAGAAAGCTGAAACCAATGTGAAGATATGGGACATGTGATTTCATTTGCTGTAGAGAATCAGGGGGCAGCAGAACCATGCTTTCCTGGAGAGCAGGTCATTTTCACTCCCTAGTTCTTTATCCCTGCAATAGGACTTCACACGAATGCCTCTGCAATGGCCCCCAGTGGGGCAAAAATATCCACTCCCCCATCCCACTGACAATGGGCTTGGCCAGTGACCTGCTTGGGCCAATGAAAGGTAGGTGAACTAGAAAGAAGCACCCCATGTTACTGCAAGCCTCCTTGGAGCTTCAGGTTCAGTCACGATAAGAATATGCCCTAGGAAATACTGCTACCTTATGGGGTACCCAGAGGAAGGATGTGTTATGGGGGCCCCATCAGCCCCAGAAGAGACTGACCAAGTAGGCTGGAGCCAGCCTTCAGACCTATGTACCTACTGCACACACTCCAACTGCACAGGTTGCTCTGCCAGCCCTGCATACAGTTATCCAGGGTGTCCTTGTAAGGTCTAAGAATGAGCTCTTACTATTTGTTGGGTCATAAGGAGCATTTCAGAAAGCTCCTTTCTCATTTTTTGTAGCCCCAAAACTGAAATGGAAAAGAAAGCATCCTAGGAAATCTATCTGATACAGAAATAGAAACTCCTTGCCCAAGACCCCTGAGCAGTTCTCATGGCAGGTTCCAATCTTAGCTTCTGTTTTCTCATAATGAACCCAAATGCTGTCACAGAGGCAGTTTCAAACTTGAAGTTTTGACTCTCTGGAGGAGCAAACAAAGTACAACTTCACATAACATTGGACATCTGTCCTCTGGAACCTTCCCTGACTTTCCCAAAGTGGCTGATGTTTTATATTACATTATGCCCAGAACGTACTTCCATAGTCACATTTAACACATACCTCACTTCACCAGGGTGGGACCATATTACCTTGTCCATGTTGCTTTATCTTAAAGCACTCAATAATTATTCATAAATGACCAATTTGTCTGTTAATGCTATGTCCACATAGCAGCTCTTATAAGAGACAAAATTCCCTGCCCTCATAGAGCTTACATTAGAGTAAGCAGAGAGAGAGAGAGAAAATTAAATAATAAATAAGGATGTCATAGAAGATGACAGAGTAGGAGTCTTCAGAAATCCACCCCCTACCCAAACAATTATTGAAGAGAACAACTGTAAAGTAACTGTGTAAATTTCCTAGGGCTGCCAAAACAAAGTAGCTTGAAACAAGAGAAATACACTACCTTGCAGTTATAAACACTAGAAGTCTGAAATCCTGTTAGTAGGGCCATGCTTTCCCCGAACTCTAGGAGAAGATTCTTGCTGCCTCTCCTAATTTCTGATGGTTACCAACAATCCTTGCTTATAGGTGTCTCACTCCTGTGACATGGTTAACTTCACCTTATGTGTCTTAATATGTTCTTCCTTCTTTGCATGCCTGCTTTTGCATCCAAACTCCCCCTTTTTATAAGGATACCAGTCATATAAGATTAGGGCCTACCCTAATGAACTAATTTTAATTTCATGATCTCTATAAAGACCATTTTTCCAAATAAGGTAACAGTCTCAGGAACCTGGGATTAGGACTTTAACCTATCTTTTGGGAAGATACAATTCAACTCAAAACAATACAAGCATACCTTCTTTATCACACTTTTTTTTTTATGGTGCCTCACAGATAACTGCATTTTTTATAAATTGAAGGTCTGTGGCAACCTTGCATGGAGCAAGCCAATTGGCAAGCCATTTCTCCAACAACATTTGCTCATTTTGGGTCTCTGTGTCACAGTTTGATAGTTTTCACAATATTTCAAACTTTTTCATTATTGTTAATTTATTTTTTTATTTGACAGAGAGAGAGATAACAAGAGACAGTACACAAGCAGGGGGAGTGGGAGAGAGAAAAGCAGGCTTCCTACTGAGTAGTGAGCCAGATGTGGGGCTCGATTCCAGGACTGTGGGATCATGATCTGAGCCAAGAGCAGACACTTAATGATTGAGCTACCCACGCATCCCTCATTATTGTTATTTTTTTATGGTGATCTGTGATCAGTGATCTTTGATGTTACTATTAAATGCTTTGGGGCACCATGAACTTCACCCAAATAAAATAGCACAATTAATTGATAAATGTTATGGGTGTTCTGACAGCTCCACTGACCAGCTATCCCCTAACTCTCTCCCTCTCCTCAGGCCTCCCTATTCTTTAAGACACAACAACATTGACATAACACCCAAAATGCCCAGTTCTCAACAACAGCAACAAGAACAACAAATTTAAAAACATAAAAAAGAGGTAAAGTCTCGTACCTCCATACTGAGCCAGCTGGGCATACATGCTGGTGCAGCCACTCTGGAAAACAGTATGGAGGTTCCTAAGAAATTTGAAAATAGAGCTACCCTATGACCCAGGAATAGTGCTACTGGGTATTTACCCTAAAGATACAAATGTAGTGATCCAAAGGGGCACATGCACCCAAATGTTTATAGCAGCAATGTCCACAATAGCCAAACTATGGAAAGAATCTAGATGTGTATCAACAGATGAATGGATAATTCAGCCAAAAATACTTTATCCAGCAAGCCTGACATTCAAAATAGATGGAGAGATATAGAGCTTCCAAGACCGGCAAGGTTTAAAAGAATATGTGACCACCAACCTGGCATTATAAGAAATATTAAGGGGGGGTTCTATAAATGAGGAAAATATCCAAGAGTGTCCTAGAACAGAAATTTATGGAAACAATCTATAGAAACAAGGACTTCACAGGTAACACAATGTCAATAAAAAAAAAAAAATCTCTCAATAATCACTCTCAATGTGAATGGCCTTAACACTCCCATAAAATGGCACAGGGATGCAGACTGATTAAAACGACAAAACCCATCCATATGTTGTCTACAACAGACCCATTTTGAAGCTAAGGATACATCCAGACTGAAAGTGAAGGGATGGAGAAGCATCTTTCATGCCAATGGGCCTCAAAATTAAATTAGATTTTAAACTAAAGACTGTAGTCAGAGATACAGAAGGAGGCACTACATTATTCTTAAAGGGTCTATCCGCCAAGAAGATCTAACATATGTAAATATTATGCCCCCAATATGGGAGCAGCCAATTACATAAGAAAACTGTTAATCAAGATAAAGAGTCATATTGATATAAATACATTAATAATAGGAGATCTTAACATGCCATTCTCAGTAATAGACAGATCATCCAAGCAGAAAATCAATAAAGAAACAGGAGCATTGTATGACACATTGGACCAGATGGACCTCATAGATATATACAGAACATTTCACCCTAAAACAACAGAATATTCTTTCTTCTTGAGTGCACATGGAACCTACTCCAGAACAGACCACATACTGGGTCACAAATCAGGATTCAATGGGTACCAAAAGATTGAGATTATTCCCTGCATATTCTTAGATCACATTGCATTGAAACTGGAGCTCAACTACAAGGAAAAGTTTGGAAGGAATTCAAACACCAGGAAGCTAAAGACCACCTTGCTTAAGAATGCTTAGATCAACCAGGAAATCAAAGAAGAACTTCAACAATTCATGGAAAGCAATGAGAATGAAGACACTTTGGTCCAAAACCTATGGGATACAGCAAAGGCAGTCCTAAGGGGGAAATACATAGCCATCCAAGCCTCCCTCAAAAAAAATGGAAAAATCCAAAATACACCAGCTGTCTCTACACCTTAAAGAACTGGAGAATCAACAACAAATTAAGCCAACTCCACACACAGGAAGGGAAATAATCAAGATTAGAGAAGAGGTCAGTGAGATAGAAACTAGAGATACAGTAGAATGCATCAATGAAACTGGCTTTTTAAAAGAATCAATAAACCATTGGCCAAACTAATACAAAAAAAAAAGAGAGAGAGAGAAGGCCAAATTAATAAAATTATGAATGAAAAGGGAGAGATCACAACTAACACCAAGGAAATAGAAACAATCATAAGAAATTATTATCAACAGTCATATGCCAATAAGCTAAGCAACATAGAAGAAATGGATGCATTCCTGGAAAACTATAAACTTCCAAAATTGAACCAGAAAGAAATTGACAACCTGAATAGACCGATACCTAGTAATGAGATTGAAGCAGTGATCAAAAACCTCCCAAAAAACAAGAGCCCAGGACCTGACAGATTCCCTGGGCAATTCTACCAAACTTTCAAAGAAGAAATAACACCTATTCTCCTGAAACTGCTTCAAAAAATTGAAGCAGAAGGAAAACTTCCAGACTCTTTTTATGAAGCCAGAATTACCCTAATCCCCAAACCAGGCAAAGACCCCACCAAAAAGGAGAATTTCAGAACAATATCCCTGATGAATACGGATGCTAAGATTCTCAACAAGGTCCTAGTTATATGATCCAACAGTACATTAAAAAGATTATCCACCATGACCAGGTGGGATTCATCCCTGGACTTCAAGGATGGTTCAATATTCATAAATCAATCAATGTGATAGAACAAATCAATAAGAGAAGAGAGAAGAACCACATGGTCCTCTCAATTGATGCAGAAAAAGCATTTGACAAAATCCAGCATCCGTTTCTGATTAAAATGCTTCAAAGTACAGGGATAGAGGGAACATTCCTGAACTTCATCAATTCTATCTATGAAAAACCCACAGCAAATATCATTCTCAATGGGAAAAAGCTCACAGCCTTCCCTTTGAGATAAGGAACATGACAAGGATGCCCACTCTCACCACTCTTGTTCAACATAGTATTAGAAGTCCTAGCAAAAGCAATCAGACAACAAAGAGAAATAAAAGGTATCCACGTTGGCAATGAAGAAGTCAAATTCTCTCTCTTCTCAGATGACATGATACTTTATATGGAAAACCCAAAAGACTCCACCCCCAAACTAAATAGTACTCATACAGCAATTCAGTAATGTGAATACAAAGAGAATGTACAGAAATCAGTTGCTTTCTTATACACTAACAATGAAAACACAGAAAGGGAAATTAGAGAATCGATTCCATTTACTATAGCACCAAGAACCATAAGATGCCTGGGAATAAACCTAACCAAAGTTCCTGTACTCAAGGAACTACAGAACACTCATGAAAGAAATTAAAGAAGACACAAAAAGATGGAAGGCCATTCCATGCTCATGGATTGGAAGAATAAACATTGTTAAAATATCTCTACTGCCTAGAGCAATCTATACTTGTAATGCCATTCCAATCAAAACTCCACCAGTATTTTTCAAAGAGCTGGAGCAAACAATCCTAAAATTTGTATGGAATCAAGAGAGACCTCGAATCACTAAGGAAATGTTGAAAAAGAAAAACAAAACTGGCGGCATCATGTTGCCTGATTTCAAGCTTTACCACAAAGCTGTGATCACCAACACGGTATGGTACTAGCATAAAAACAGACACAGTGGAACAGAGTAGAGAGCCCAGACATGGACCCTTACCTCTATCATCAAATAATCTTCGGAAAAAAAAAAAAAAAAAAAAAAAAAAAAAAAAAAAAAAAAAAAAAAAAAAAAAAAAAAAAAAAAAAAAAAAAAAAAAAAACAGGAAAAAATATCCAGTGGAAAAAAGACAGTCTCTTCAATAAATGGTCCTGAGAAAACTGGACAGCTATATGTAGAAGAATGAAACTGGACCATTCTCTTACACCATACATAAAGATAAACTCAAAATGGATAAAAGACCTCAATGTGAGGCTGGAATCCATCAGAATCCTAGAGGAGAACATAGTAACCTCTTTGACATTGGCACAGCAACTTATTTCAAGATATGTCTCCAAAGGCAAAGGAAACAAAAGTTAAAATGAACTTTTGGGACTTCTTCAAGATCAAAAGCTTCTGCACAGCAAAGGAAACAGTCAACAAAACAAGAGGCAACCCATGGAATGGGAGAAGATATTCACAAATGACACTACAGACAAAGGCTGACATCCAAGATCTAGAAAGAACTCCTCAAACTCAACACACACAAAACAGATAATCACGTCAAAAAATGGGCAGAAGACATGAACAGACACTTCTCCAATGAAGACATACAAATGGCTATCAGACACATGAAAAAATGTTCATCATCACTAGCCATCAGGGAGATTCAAATCAAAAGCACATTGAGAGATCAGCTTACACCAGTTAGACTGGCCAAAATTAAATTAACAAGACAGTAAACAATATGTGTTGGAGAGAATGTGGAGAAAGGGGAACCCTCTTATACTGTTGGTGGGAATGCAAGTTGGTGCTACTACTTTGAAAACCAGTGTGGAGATTCCCTAAGAAATTAAAAATAGAGCTTCCCTATGACCCTGCAATTGTACTACTGGGTATTTACCCCAAAGATACAGATGTAGTGGAAAGAAGGGCCACCTGTACCCCAATGTTCATAGCAGCAATGGCCACAGTCACCAAACTGTGGAAAGAACCAAGATGCCCTTCAATGGACGAATGGATAAAGAAGATATGGCCCATATATACAATTGAGTATTATGCCTCAATCAGAAAGGATGAATACCCAACTTTTGTATCCACATGGATGGGACTGGGAGAGATTATGCTGAGTGACGTAAGTCAAGCAGAGAGAGTCAACTGTCATATTTTTTTTCTTATTTTGTGGAGCATAAGGAAAAACACGGAGGACATGGGGAGATGGAGAGAAGTGAGTTGGGGGAAATTGGAGGGGGAGACAAACCATGAAAGACTGTGGACTCTGAGAAACAAACTGAGGGTTTTGGAGGAGAGGGGGTTGGGCGGATGGGTGAGCCTGGTGGTGGGTGTTAAGGAGGGCATATATTGCATGGAGCACTAGGTGTGGTGCATAAACAATTAATTCTGGAACACTGAAAAGAAATTAAAAAAAAAAAACAAATAAAAATTTAAAAAAAGAAGAGGTGGTATGTATATATATGTATGTATGTATGTGTGTATGTGTGTGTGTGTGGGTGTGTGTGTGTGTGTGTGTAATGGAATACTATGTAGCCATAAAAAAAAACTAAATCTTGCCATTTACCACAACATGGGTAGAACAGAGGGTATTATGCTAAGTGATATAAGTCAATCAGAGAAAGACAATTATCATATGATCTCCCTGATATGAGGAATTTGAGAGGAAGGTCATGGGGGTTAGGGGGAAAAAAATGAAACGCCTATACCTCCCCCCTCTGGGGAGGGAGAAACCATAAGAAACTCTTAATCTCTAAACAAACTGAGGGTTGTTGGGGGGTGGGGGAGAGGTATAGGGTGGCTGTGTTATGGACATTGGGGAGAGTATGTGCTATGTTGAATGCTGTGAACTGTGTTAAGACTGATGATTCACAGACCTATACTCCTGAAGCAAATAATACATTATATGTTAATAAATAAATCAATAAGTAATTTTTAAAAATTTAAAAATGTATAATTCATTGTTTTTAATATATTCACAGAGCTGTGCAATTATCACAAAAGAAAGAATATACGGTCCGGGGCACCTGGGTGGCTCAGTGGATTAAAGCTTCTGCCTTCGGCTCAGGTCATGATCCCAGAGTCCTGGAATTGAGCCCCACATCGGGCTCTCTGCTCAACAGGGAGCCTGCTTCCCCCCCTCTCTCTGCCTGCCTCTTTGCCTACTTGTGATCTCTGTCTGTCAAATAAATAAATAAAATCTTTTTTTAAAAAAGAATATATGCTCCATTTGCAGGTAAAAAAAAAATTTTTAATACTTTGACATAAACCATCCCTGAAGCCAGACATTAGAATTATTAGTCAAAGATATTAATTCAACTATCTCAAATGCATTCAATGAGCAAAAGGAAACCACAAAGAAAAAAAATGAAATCAAGAAAATGATATATAAACAAAATAAGAATATTAATAAAGAGACAATTATAAAAAAGAATGAAGTAGACATTTTGGAGGTGAAAAGCACAACAACTGAAATAAAATCTCACTAGAATTCAACAGCAGATTTTACCAGGCAAAAGAAAGGTTCAGCAAACCTGAAAATAAGATATTTGGAATGATCTAGTCTGGGGAGCAGAAGGAAAAAATGAATGAAAAAAAAAATTAAGATAGTCTCAGAAACCTGTGAGAACTATCAAACATACCAACATATGTATTATAGGAGTCCCAAAAGAAGATCAAGAAAAAGAGGCAGAGAAAATATTTGAATATTTTACCAAAAACTTTCCAAGTCTGAGGAAATCCATGAATATACATGTCCAAGAAACTCCATGAACTACAAATAGGATAAACTCAAGGAGACCCACACTAAGACACATTACAGCCAAATCATCACATCCAAAAGACAAAGAGAAAATATTGAAATCAGCAAGAGAGAAACAACTCATCTCATACAAGAGATAACTGGAGTGCTGTCACCAAAATGGTGGAGTATAAGACCCAGCCTCAGTAACTTCTCAAAGATGAACAATTAGACAGCAATCCACAAACAAAAGCACCTCTGAGAGAAGACTAGATTTCACTTAAGAAATTTCAGGGAGACAGAGCACCTGTTGGTTAAGCATCTGACTCTTGGTTTTTGCTCAGGTCATGATCTCAGTACTCTGGGATCAACCCCTGCATCAGGATCCATGTTCAGTGTGGAGTATGCTTGAGATTTTCTCTCCTCCTTCCTCTTCCCCTCCCATTTGTACTCCCAATCTCTCTTTCTTTCTAAAATAAATAAATAAATAAACAAGCAAACAAATAAATAAATCTATCTTTTTTTTTTTTTTTTTAGGGAATGTCAGTGGAACAAAAAACTTGAGAAAACCAAACAAAAGTTAAGGAAAAAGAGCTTCATTTTACCTGTATCATCCCATCCCCCAACCCAGCACAGCTCAGTGCTAAGAAGGAACTTCTCAGCTAGAATAACTTCCTCTCACCAGGAAAGAGAATGTGGGTCAAGTAGCTTACTTCCCTAGACTTTCATCACATCCCTAGACTTCATCACATGAAGGAAGTACTACAGTTTCACCATCCAGAGACCTGGCAAACCTGAGACATACAGAGATGGCTATGAACAAGGAAGAAAACCAGTATCATTCCAGCTACACAACAGTACTGAGAGCATTTCCCAGTGACCTGCTCTGCAGATGACCCTGGTAGTTTTCAACCCTAAAGACACCAATAGCCAGCACAGTTGCTCAACACCCTCTGAGGATTTACCACTTTTCCCACACAGGTATTTGTATTCCCTGATACCAGCCACTTAAATCCCTCTCCACGTCCTCCCTGCTAGCCCCACCCATAGGCTGGACATTCATCAGTAGCCAGCCCAGTCTGCTGCAGCTGTGCAAGATCAAGACACAAGCTTAGAGTCCTGCTGCTGACCTCCACCTCTGTGGCTGTGCTCAGGGCTAGCCCCTCTAGCTGCCTACTCATGTATTAGTAGTCTGACATGTGTCACTGACTTCCAATGCCATGTTCACACCCATGGTAAGATCCTGCAGCCGAAGAAGTGCATACCAATAGCCAAGGCCCCCATAGCTGCTTGTGAGCCCACATTTGCCCTGTCTCCTATCAAAGGCCTGCACCACTGGTCACACCTGCAGGTAGCTCTTCCAGCTGTACATTTGCATGCCATGCCCCTATCCTGCCTTCTAAACCTAGCCTCTACTGTCATGCCCCTGTGGCAAGAACAAGCAGCCATGGTAGTACACACAGCCAACCAGGGCCTCTGTAGCTGCAGTGCAACTTCAGTTGGCCCCACTCCTTGCTGCTTGTCTTGGACCCCACCACTATGTGTGTATTTGCAATTGGCCCTTGCCATCAGACAGGCACCTTCAGCTGCCCCTTGCAACAAAGTGTACGCATATCACCAATTCTGAACCACCACTTCTGTCAACCCTGGCCCCCAGCCACAGAACCTAGGCACTGTTGAGGACAACAATACCCTTTGTAGCTTCTGTAGACCATCCACAGCAGTCACAAAATCCACACAGTATCAACGCTATGGACTTCAGCAGGCTCAGCCAACAAGTCACCATGTATCCCAGAATCAGACTGCCACATGTCCCCACACTTCATGTCCTCCATCACTATCCCCATGTCACAGCACAGTCCAGCTTACCCCCACCTGCAGGTAAAGGTCATTCTTTACTCAATCTGTTAAGTCTGGAAGAGGTGAATGCTTCTTTGAATGAGCAGAAACCTGTACAGGGTAGAGGGATCATGAAAAATCAGGGAAACATGACTCCACCAAAGAAACACAGTAAACTTTTGGTAGTTTATCCCAAAGAAACAGAGATCCAGGAATGTATGATACAGAATTCAAAATAATTGTTCTAAAGATTCCCAGAGAGCTATAAGAGAACACACACACACACACACACACACAAAATTAACAAGAACAGGAAAACAAAACAAGAATAAACTGAGAAATTCAACAAAGAGAAATAAAATACAAAAAAAACCCAAAAAACAGAAATTTTGGACCTGGAGAATACAATGACTTCACTGAAGAATTCAACAGAGATCTTTAACAACAGACTGGACCAAGCAGAACAAATAATCACGGTGCTCAAGCACAAAACATTTTAAATTATCCAATCAAATGAGAAAAAAAAAGTAAAAGAATGAGAAGGAATGAAGAAAGCCAACAGAACTTCAAAGATACTATTAAGGGAAAAAAATCTATGTATCTTTTGAATCCCAGAAAAAGAGAGGGAGAAAGGAGTAACAAGCTTATTTAAAGAAATAATGGCTGAGAACTTCCCAAAGCTGGGGAGAGATCTGGATACCCAAGTTCATGAAGCTAAGAGATTACCCCAAAATTTGAATCCAAATATTCTTTTCTAAGACTACATTATAGTTAAGGTGCCTAAATTCAAGACAAAGAATTTTATTTTATTTTATTTTATTTAAGATTTTATTTATTTATTTGAGAGAGAGTGAGCAAGAGAGAGAAAAGCCAGAGGAAGGGCAGAGGGAGAAAAAGGGACAGAGAAAGAGGGAGGAGCAGACTCTCCATTGAACAGGGAACCCAATGTGGGATTCAATCCCAGGACCCTGGGATCATGATCTAAGCTGAAGGCAGAAACTTAAACAACTGAGCCACTCAGGCTCCCAAGACAAAGAATTTTAAAAGCAGAAAGAGAAAATATTTTCTTTCATACAAGGGCCATAAAGCCATCAGTAGGTTTCTCATCAGAAGCCTTGCAGTCCACAAGAAAATATTCAAAGTGTTGAAAGAAAAGTACTGTCAATCAAGAATGCTTTACCAGCAAAGCAGCCCTTTAGAAATGAAGGAAAAATAAAGATTTTCCCAAACAAACAGATGCCAAGAAGTTCATCACTATTAGATCTGCCTTGCAATAAATGTTTCAGACAGCTCTTCAAGCTGAAATATTACTCATAAGTAACACAAACACAAATGAAAGTATAAAACTCACTGGTAAATGTAAGAATGGAGTCCAATTCAGAATACTCTAACACAATAATGATAGATTGTGAATCACTTAACTTTAATATAAAGGTTAAAAGACAAAAGTATCAAAAATTACTATAGCTACAAGAATCTGATAATAGATACACAAGATGAAAAGATGTATATTGTGACATTAAAATTTAAAATGAGGAAAAAGCAAAAGCTTAGACTTTTTGTATGTAACCAAAGCTAAGTTGTTAATCAAATTAAAATAGATTATTGTAACTATAAGATGTTTTATGAAAGTCTCAGTGTAACCACAATGCAAAAACCATTTAGTAGATACTATAGTAGATACACACATAATAAAGAGAAGGGATTGAAGGCATAGCACTGTAGAAAAGCATCAATTTACAATGTCAGACAGCAAGGGAGGAACAAAGGAACTGCAGAATAATGAGAAAACAATTAACAAGATGGCAAAGGTAAGTCCTTACCTATCAATAATTACTTTAAATGTAAATGGTTTAAATTTCCCAATCAAAATGCCCAGAGTGGCTGAACAGATTTTAAAAAATAAAAAACTAGACCAATTAAATGCTTCCACAAGATGCTCACTTCAACATCAAAGACACATATAGGCTCAAAATGAAGTGACAAGAAAAGATTCTCCATGTGAATGCAAACCAAATAGGGCAGGGATAGCTATAATTATTTCACACAAAATAAACTTTAAATCAAAAATTGTAAAGAAGCAAAGAAGTTCATTTTATAATGATAAAGAGTTCAGGTTGAAAAGAGATTATAATAATTATAAATATATGTGCTTCCTACATCAGAGAACCTAAATTTATTAACCAAATATTAACAGGTGTGAAGGTAGAACTAGACAATACAATATTAGTAGTGAACTTTAAGACCCACTTTCAACAAAAGAGAGATCATTCAGACAAAGAATCAAAAAGGAAATACTGGATCTGAACAATACTTCAGAACAAATGGACCAAAAAGACATACAGAACATTAAACAAATAGCAGCAAAACACACATTTTTCTCAAGCACAAACTGAACATTCTCCAGGATAAATCATAGGTTAAGTCACAAAGCAAGTCTTAACACATTTAAGAAGATTTAACCATGTAAAGTATCTTTTTCAATCATAATGATATAAAACTGAGAACCAATAACAGGAGAAAAGCTGAAAAACCCGTAAATATGTGGAAATGAAACAACATGCCCCTGAAGAACCAATGGGTCAAAGAAGAAATCAAAGAGTAAATAAAAAGTATCTTGATACAAACAAAAACATAGCATACCAAAACCTATGGAATACAGCAAAAGCAATTCTAAGAAGTAAGTTTACAGCAATAAATACCCTCATTAGGAAAAATAGAAAGTTCGCAAATAAGCAATCTAACATTATACATCGAGAAACTAGAAGAACAAATTAAGCCTTAAGTTAGCATAAGGAAGGAAAAAAAAAAGATCAGAGCAGAAATAAATGAAATACACTAGAAAACCCAACAGAAAAGATCAATGAAACCAAGCCATTTTTGAAAAGATAAATAAAGCTTACAAACCTTTAGCTAGACTAAGAAAAAAGGAAGACTCAAATAAATAGGAATGGAAAAGGAAACATCATAACTGATACCACAGAAGTGCATGGGATTATAAGACACTACTATCAATAGTTATATAACAACAAATTAGACAACCACGAAGAAATGGACAAATTCCTTGAAACACACAACCTGCCAAACAGAATCACAAAAAAGAAAATTTTAGTAATTAGTAATAATTAGTAAGAAGATTGAACCAATAATAAAAAGTCTTAAAAAAAAAAAAAAAAAAAAAAAGCCCAAGACCAAATAGTGTCACTGGTGAATTCTACCAAATATTCCAAGAATTAATGTCAGTCCTTCTCAAAGTCTTCCAAAATAGAGAAGAGGAGGGAACACTTCCAAACTGGTGAATTTTACAAAATATTTAAAACACTTAAGAAATGCTTTAATGACAATATACAATAACAGTCACCTTACAGGCAATACAATGGCACTAAATTCATATCTCTCAATACTTACCCTGAATGTTAATGGGCTAAATGCCCCAATCAAAAGACACAGGGTATCAGAATGGATAAAAAAACAAAACCCATCTATATGTTGCCTACAAGAAACTCATCTTAAACCTGAAGACACCTCCAGATTTAAAGTGAGGGGGTGGAAAAGAATTTACCATGCTAATGGACATCAGAAAAAAGCAGGAGTGGCAATCCTTAGATCAGAACAATTAGATTTTAAGCCAAAGACTATAATAAAAGATGAGGAAGGACACTATATCATACTCAAAGGAACTGTCCAACAAGAAGATCTAACAATTTTAAATATCTATGCCCCTAACATGGGAGCAGCCAACTATATAAACCAATTAATAACAAAATCAAAGAAACACATCGACAATAATACAATAATCGTAAGGGACTTTAACACTCCCCTCACTGAAATGGACAGATCATCCAAGCAAAAGATCAACAAGGAAATCAAGGCCTTAAATGACACACTGGACCAGATGGACATCACAGATATATTCAGAACATTTCATCCCAAAGCAACAGAATACACATTCTTCTCTAGTGCACATGGAACATTCTCCAGAATAGATCATATTCTCGGTCCTAAATCAGGTCTCAACCAGTATCAAAAGATTGGGATCATTCCCTGCATATTTTCAGACCACAATGCTCTGATGCTAGAACTCAATCACAAGAGGAAATTTGGAAAGAACCCAAATACATGGAGACTAAACAGCATCCTTCTAAAGAATGAATGGGTCAACCAGGAAATTAAAGAAGAGTTGAAAAAATTCATGGAAACAAATGATAATGAAAACACAACGGTTCAAAATCTGTGGGACACGACAAAGGCAGTCCTGAGGGGAAAATATATAGCGGTACAAGCCTTTCTCAAGAAACAAGAAAGGTCTCAGGTACACAACCTAACCCTACACCTAAAAGAGCTAGAGAAAGAACAAGAAAGAAACCCTAAACCCAGCAGGAGAAGAGAAATCATAAAGATCAGAGCAGAAATCAATGAAATAGAAACCAAAAAAACAATAGAACAAATCAACGAAACTAGGAGCTGGTTCTTTGAAAGAATTAATAAGATCGATAAACCCCTGGCCAGACTTATCAAAAAGAAAAGAGAAAGGACCCAAATAAATAAAATCATGAATGAAAGAGGAGAGATCACAAC
>NW_019154171.1:954839-961739 GCF_002288905.1 Enhydra lutris kenyoni | reverse complement strand
CTTGATGAACACAGATGCAAAAATTCTCACCAAAATACTAGCCAATAAGATTCAACGGTACATTAAAAGGGTTATTCACCACGACCAAGTGGGATTTATTCCAGGGCTGCAAGGTTGGTTCAACATCCGCAAATCAATCAATGTGATACAATACATTAATAAAAGAAAGAACAAGAACCATATGATACTCTCCATAGATGCTGAAAAAGCATTTGACAAAGTACAGCATCCCTTCCTGATCCAAACTCTTCAAAGTGTAGGGATAGAGGGCACATACCTCAATATAATCAAAGCCATCTATGAAAAACCCACTGCAAATATCATTCTCAATGGAGAAAAACTGAAAGCTTTTCCGCTAAGGTCAGGAACACGGCAGGGATGTCCATTATCACAACTGCTATTCAACATAGTACTAGAAGTCCTAGCCTCAGCAATCAGACAACAAAAGGAAATTAAAGGCATCCAAATCGGCAATGAAGAAGTCAAACCATCACTCTTCGCAGATGATATGATACTATTTGTGGAAAACCCAAAAGACTCCACTCCAAAACTGCTAGAACTTGTACAGGAATTCAGTAAAGTGTCAGGATATAAAATCAATGCACAGACATCAGTTGCAGTTCTCTACACCAACATCAAGACAGAAGAAAGAGAAATTAAGGAGTCCATCCCATTTACAATTGCACCCAAAACCATAAGATACCTAGGAATAAACCTAACTAAAGAGGCTAAGAATCTATACTCAGAAAACTATAAAGTACTCATGAAAGAAATTGAGGAAGACACAAAGAAATGGAAAAATGTTCCATGCTCCTGGATTGGAAGAAAAACCATTGTGAAAATGTCTATGCTACCTAAAGCAATCTACACATTTAATGCAATTTCTATCAAAATATCATCCATTTTTTTTCAAAGAAATGGAACAAATAATCCTAAAATTTATATGGAACCAGAAAAGACCTCGAATAGCCAAAGGAATATTGAAATAGAAAGCCAAAGTTGGTGGCATCATAATTCCGGACTTCAAGCTCTATTACAAAGCTGTCATCATCAAGACAGCATGGTCCTGGCACAAAAACAGACACATAGATCAATGGAACAGAATAGAGAGCCCAGAAATAGACCCTCAACTCTATGGTCAACTCATCTTCGACAAAGCAGGAAAGAATGTCCAATGGGAAAAAGACAGCCTCTTCAATAAATGGAGTTGGGAAAATTGGACAGCCACATGCAGAAAAATGAAATTGGACCATTTCCTTACACCACACATGAAAATAGACTCAAAATGGATGAAGGACCTCAATGTGAGAAAGAAATCCATCAAAATCCTTGAGGAGAACACAGGCAGCAATCTCTTCAACCTCAGCTGCAGCAACATCTTTCTAGGAACATCGCCAAAGGCAAGGGAAGCAAGGGCAAAAATGAACTATTGGGATTTCATCAAGATCAAAAGCTTTTGCAGAGCAAAGGAAACAGTTAACAAAACCAAAAGACAACTGACAGAATGGGAGAAGATATTTGCAAACGACATATCAGATAAAGGGCTAGTGTCCAAAATCTATAAAGAACTTAGCATACTCAACACCCAAAGAACAAAAAATCCAATCAAGAAATGGGCAGAGGACTGGGACGCCTGGGTGGCTCAGTTGGTTAAGCAGCTGCCTTCGGCTCAGGTCATGATCCCAGCGTCCTGGGATCGAGTCCCACATCGGGCTCCTTGCTCTGCAAGGAGCCTGCTTCTCCCTCTGCCTCTGCCTGCCATTCTGTCTGCCTGTGCTCGCTCTCTCTCCCTCTCTCTCTCTGACAAATAAATAAATAAAATCTTTAAAAAAAAAAAAAAGAAAGAAATGGGCAGAGGACATGAACAGACATTTCTGCAAAGAAGACATCCCGATGGCCAACAGACACATGGAAAAGTGCTCCATATCACTCGGCCTCAGGGAAATACAAATCAAAACCACAATGAGATACCACCTCACACCAGGCAGAATGGCTAAAATTCACACGTCAGGAAATGACAGATGCTGGCGAGGATGCGGAGAAAGGGGAACCCTCCTACACTGTTGGTGGGAATGCAAGCTGGTGCAACCACTCTGGAAAACAGCATGGAGGTTCCTCATAAAGTTAAAAATAGAACTACCCTATGACCAAGCAATTGCACTGCTGGGTATTTACCCTAAAGATACGAACGTAGTGATCCGAAGGGGCACGTGTACCCGAATGTTTATAGCAGCAATGTCTACAATAGCCAAACTATGGAAAGAACCTAGATGTGCATCAACAGATGAATAGATAAAGAAGAGGAGGTATATATACACAATGGAATACTATGCAGCCATCAAAAGAAATGAAATCTTGCCATTTGTGATGACATGGATGGAACTAGAGGGTATCATGCTTAGCGAAGTAAGTCAATTGGAGAAAGACAACTATCATATGATCTCCCTGATATGAGGAAGTGGAGATGCAACATGGGGGGTTAAGGGGGTAGGAGAAGAATAAATGAAAAAAGATGGGATTGGGAGGGAGACAAACCATAAGTGACTCGTAGTCTCACAAAACAAACTGAGGGTTGCTTGGGGGAGCGGGGTTGGGAGAGAGGAGTGGGGTTATGGACATTGGGGAGGGTATGTGCTGGGGTGAGTGCTGTAAAGTGTGTAAAGCTGGCGATTCACAGACTTGTACCCAGGGGATAAAAATATATTATATGTTTATAAAAAACAAAAATAAAAAATAAATTAAAAAAAAAAAAAACTAACCAAAAAAAAAAAAAAATGGGCAGAGAATATGAACAGACACTTCTCCAAAGAAGACATACAAATGGCTAATAGACACATGAAAAAATGCTCAACATCATTAACCATCAGGGAAATTCAAATCAAAACCATACTGAGATACCTCCTAACACCAATTAGAATGGCAAAAATTGACAAGGCAAGAAACAACAAATGTTGGAGAGGATATGGAGAGGGGGGAATCCCTCTTTCATTGTTGGTGGGAATGGAAGCTGGTACAGCCACTCTGGAAAACAGTTGAGGAGATTCCTCAAAAAGTTAAAAATAGAGCTACTCTATGATCCAGCAATTGCACTACTGGGTATCTACCCCAAAGATATGGATGTAGTGAAAATAGGGCACGTGCACCCCAATGTTTTTAACAGCAATGTCCACAATAGTCAGACTATGGAAGGAGATGAGATGCCCTTCAACAGACAAATGAATTAAGAAGATGTGGTCCATACATACAATGGAATATTACTCAGCCATCAGAAAGGATGAATACCCACCATTTGCACTGACATGGATGGAACTGGAGGGGATTACACTAAGTGAAATAAGTCAGGCAGAGAAAGACAATTATCATATGGTTTCACTTACATGTGGAACATAAGGAATAGCACTGAGGACATTAGGGGAAGGAAGAGAAAAATGAAGTGGGGGGAAATCAGAGGGGAAGATGAACCATGAGAGACTATGGACCCTGGGAAACAACCTGAGGGTTTCAGAGGTAAAGGGGTGGAGGAATGGGTTGGCCTCATGATAGGTATTAAGGAAGGCACATATTGCAAGGAGCACTCACTGCTATATGCAGTCAGTCAGTCATGGAACACTCCAAAAGCTAATGATGTACTGTATTGTGACTAACATAACATAAAAACATTTTAAAAAGTGGAGAAAAAATAAGCAAAAAGGAGATGGGGGCAACACTTTAGCACTGGGCAATACCTTAAGCAAACTTAATGAAAGGTGAGGAGGTAAGACTAAGCTCCTAACGATCTGTGCAAAGAGTCTCAGCCTGAAGGAATAGAAAGTACAAAGGCAGGAGCTTGCTTGACATGTCCAAGGAAAGCTATGGAGGTCAGTGTAGCTGGAGCTAAATGGATAAAGAGAAGACTGATAGGAAGTGACATCAGAGGTGACTATGGCCAGGTCAGCAAGGCATGTAGGCACTGCGAAACTCTGAGTTGTGTTGAAGAAAGTGGGAATCCTCAGTGGAGAATGGATGCTTGGGGGTAGAGAAAGAGTGGAAAACAGAACAATTTGAAGGTGACTGCAATACACAGGTGGGGAATGTTGGCTAGGATTTTAGGGCAGTGATAAAGGCTATGGAAATTGCCCATATTTAGAAGCTTCAAGGGACAGCTGGCTGTATGTTGTAAGAAAAAGCAAGGGCTCAGACTGGTTCTAGGATTTAGAGCCCTGAGAAACTGAGAAAATGACATTTTTATGGAAATGAGTAAGATTGGGGAAGAACACATCAGGATTTGATTTGGGGCATGTTAAGTTTGAGATGCATGTTTTAGCTCAGTGGAGAGGTGAAGGGGCAACTGGATGCCTGAGTCCTGGAGTCTGCAGAGAAGCCCAGGAGTAGATGGAATTTAAAGCATGAATTTGGATATGGCCACTTGCAATGAGTCTAGGGAATGAAGTGGCCATAACTGAGTCCAGTGTTTGGGGACTGAAAGGTGAAGAAGGCCATTGGAAGAAGACAAAGAAGGAGTGGTTGCATGAATAAGAGAACCTTGAGGAGCCAAACAGGAAAAGGGGCACAAGGAGGAGAGTGGTTGTCTCCACAATGTGCTGCTGACAGGCTAGGTTAGAAGAGAACCAGGAGCATCACTGGATTTCTCACAAGGGTGAATATCATGAAGTCTTGCAGTGGAGTCAAGAGAAAAATGAAGAGGGATTACAGCAAGATGAGGATGGCAAGGATAGACAGTGATTTCAAAGAGTTTGGCTGTTAAAGGAAGTAGAAGAAAGGGAAGGGAGTCACAGAGTTGTATGGCTCACTGAGGTTCTTCATGAGAGGGAGATGGTAGCATGTTTAGATCTTGATAAGAATGATGCAGTGGAGGGCGCCTGGGTGGCTCAGTGGGTTAAAGCCTCTGCATTCGGCTCAGGTCATGATCCTAGGGTCCTGGGATCGAGCCGCGCATCAGGCTCTCTGCTCCGCAGGGATCCTGCTTCCCCCTCTCTCTCTCTCCCTGCCTCTCTGCCTATTTGTGAACTCTGTCTTTCAAATAAATAAATAAAACCTTTAAAAAAAAAAAAAGAATGATGCAGTGGAAAGTGAAAAACACATTATGGAAGAAAGAACTGTGGCTTTGGTGCTGGGTGGAGGGGCTGGCCTCCATTGAGAATAGGAAACCCCTCCATATAACTGGAAGGAATGTAGTATGTACTAGGCACCTACAGTGGTCATTGCTTGTGAAACCTCCACATGACTGCTTTCATCTTTGCTTCACAAAGGGGAAGCAAAGTCATCAACTTCTAGGAAGGAAGGGAAAGGCACTGGAGGCTCAAAGGGAGATAAGACATATGCAGAAGTCATCAAGACTCTTGGGAGGATGAGGCCCAGGGAGAAGTTGTGTGGCAGGCAGCAGTGAGGAGCCATGAGGGAAGTTCTGTGCTGTGGCTGGGAAGCAAGATGGCAATGTAGGACTTGCTGCTCTGCTCCACTGTCTGTGCGTATGGGGTGGGGGAAAAGGGGACAGACTTAACCTGGCAACAGGTAGTACTTTGCCAAAGGAAGGCTGTAAAGCCAAATAGAGGCAAGGGAGTTTAGGATTAATACACAGAGATAATCATAATAATAGTCATGACAGATAGGTGTTTAAGGAGGAAAGAGAGTATGAAGGAGGGTGGATTACCCAGAAGGACTGTTGAGTTGGGTCACAAAGTTATCAGCCACAAACAAGCAGGGTCTGGAACTGGGTTACATTTCTCTTTGGGGGTACAAAAGACTTTAAGAGAGCTAAAGCACATGGGTAGTATTAAGGGAATCAATTACCAGATCTTCCATACATCATCAAAATGAGCTGCTTTCAGTCCTACACAATGGATGTTCGTGGAAAGAGACCACAGAAAGAGACCAAGAAGAAGTGAATCCTGGATCATGGCCCTCTGGATATTGAAAATTATGCAGGTGTTGGGAAAGGCTCTGCTTGGACTGATCCCAGCTGGACCCCAAGTGATCCCCAACATAGGGAGAAATACAAGTGAGGTTGGACTGCTGCCTACATCAAGGCCCATTGGGATGCCAGCCAAGGCTACACACACTGCTTGATGTGATGAGCCAGGACCCTCTGTGTTCCTCTGAGATTGCTAGTTTGGGTTTAGGTCTGCACAAAACAACTTCTCTTCTTGATATTGCTACAGGGTCATCCTAGGACAGCCATCACCTTACCCTGTGAAATATTACTTGCAACAGCCCAGCACAGAGCCCAGTACAAGAACACCCAGCTGAATGCCCACCACTGGGCTGGTCACTTCAGCTATGTCCCCAAGGAATTCCGGGGGGAAAAAATGTGGCAAGCTCATACATTTTAAGTTAATATGTAAAATTTGTCATCCTAATTTAAAATAGTTCCCAAGAATGTAATTGCTAGCATATGTTACATTATTAAACAAAAGCATTCCATCATTCTTTTAAATCTATACACTTATATTTAAATACTGTAGTATCAATTCATCTAAAAATACATATAAAGCCCTTTTTCAGCTATCTAAGCAGGAAGACACATGCCTTGCTGCCTGACCTCTAACCCCTACAATTAGTATCCGATCCAGGACTCTGAGAAGGATAGCGCCTGACTGAGTGCAAGAGAATTAACAATTAAAGGGAGGCTAGTAAACATAGTGATCTGAAGGGGCACATGCACCCAAATGTTTATAGCAGCAATGTCCACAATAGCCAAACTATGGAAAGAACCTAGATGTCCATCAACAGATGAATGGATAAAGAAGATGTGGTGTATATATATACAACGGAACACTATGCAGCCATCAAAAGAAATGAAATCTTGCCATTTGTGATGATGTGGATGGAACTAGAGGGTATTATGCTTAACGAAATAAGTCAGTCAGAGAAAGACAACTATCATATGATCTCCCTGATATG
>NW_019154171.1:933368-954739 GCF_002288905.1 Enhydra lutris kenyoni | reverse complement strand
TTGGAAAGAACCTAGATGTCCATCAACAGATGAATGGATAAAGAAGATGTGGTGTATATATATACAACGGAACACTATGCAGCCATCAAAAGAAATGAAATCTTGCCATTTGTGATGATGTGGATGGAACTAGAGGGTATTATGCTTAACGAAATAAGTCAGTCAGAGAAAGACAACTATCATATGATCTCCCTGATATGAGAAAGTGGAGTTGCAACATGGGGGAGAGTTGGGGGGGTGGGAAAAGAATAAGTGAAACAAGATGGGATCAGGAGGGAGACAAACCATAAGAGACTCTTAATGTCACAAAACAAACTGAGGGTGGCCAGGCAGAGGGGGCTAGGGAGAGAGTGGTGGGGGTTATGGACATGGGGAGAAGGTATGTGCTATGGTGAGTGCTGTGAAGTGTGTAAACCTGGTGATTCACAGACATGTACTCATGGGGCTAATAATACATTATATGTTTATTAAAAATTTTTTAAAAATTTAAAAAAATAAATAAAGGGAGGCTAGATAGGCTGTCCCTTATAGGAATGAAGGAGACATGTGGCAGGAGATGACCAGAGAGACAACAGGAAGTAATAGTGGTTCTCAGGGCAAGGGGCTGCCTGGGCACATGAAGCAATGCCAAAGGGACAGCACAGCACTTTCAGGTGGACAGCTGCCCTAGGACAACGCAGTGTAATATCAGACAGTGAGTACCAAGAGGAGAGCCTGTTCTGCAAAAGAGAATGTAAAGAGGAGAAGCCAACAGGGTCAGTTTTGAAATTTGAATTTATTGTCAACATTTGAGAATTGAGAATTTTTCATAGAAAAATAGTGATACCTGATTTTTTTTTTGAAAAATCAAATGAGTTTATACACCAAGCCTACTTCCCTGCAGGGAGAAGTTGCATCACACCTGGACAGGTACTGCCCTCCCTCTGACCCAGCACACCTTGCCCTCCCTATGCCCACAGCACCTGCCCTTCCTGCCCCCACCACACCTCCTCTCCCTGGCCTAGCACACCTGCTCTCCCTCTACTCCACCACACCTACCCTCCCTGCACCTACCACCTGCTTTCCTTAAACCCACCACCACTGAGGTCAGTGTTCACTTATCCTCAGCTAGCACTCTTGCTTGTTGTCATTTTGCTGCTGATGCCTGTGGACTCTCCCCAGGTGAGACATTAAATCTGGACACTCAGCTTTTGTCCCAGCCATCTCTGATAGAAGGGAAAGTGCTTGAACCTGTGAGGAATTACCTACTCCTGGTTGGATTTCTTTTGTGTGGAATTTAATAAGCCATCAAAGGATGCCTTGCATCTTCACAGGGGATCCTGAGAATGGAGAGAGTGGGATCATCGTTCTGCAATGGCAGGCATATTGATAGTTGTAGGGGAACACCCCTGGATGGAGCCTTGGCCCAGACCAGCACATCTCCAATGTACTTGTGCAGGTGGTCACCCAGCATCTTGTCCAGGTGCAGGTTCTGACTTGACAGTTCTGACTAGCCAAGGCATGCATTTGTACAAGCTCCAAGGCTGCTGCCACCAAGACCCCACTTGAGATGGAATGGCTGCACATTGTCAATGCAATGCATTCCTTTTCTTCTTCCTGGAACTCCTATCATTACCATGCTTGGTCTTCTGGTTCTCACCAAATCTCTTATCTTTTTTCATGATTTTGTTCCTTTGTACTTTTGCTCTGTACTTTTAGTTAGCTCTTTCACTTGGCTTCAAACCCACTAACTCAGGCCTAAAGCACTGACTCTTCTTCAATTCATTATTCATTTTTTAAAAGTTATGGGTTTTAGTTCCAGAAAGTGTTATCACAATTTATTGTTTGTTTTCCTATGTCTCTGGGACATGTTGTGATCAACCTTCTCTGAGGCTACTAGTGTCCCAAATGTGCCACTTGGGTTCCATGGAACTAGGATCGGGTAGCGTAGTGACCAGTCCTTGCATCATGGAAGGTGAAGGCACTGCAGGGCCCTCTCCCTATGCCCACAGCACCTGCCCTTCCTGTCCCCACCACACCAGCTCTCCTCAGCCTAGGCACTGCAGGGCCCCTCAGAAGTCATTCTCTTTGGGAAGGGGAAGCCCCTCCCAAAAAGGTGTGCACTGCCCCAAATGACTGACTTCCAACCTGACAGCCTGCCAGTACCACAGTGATCCAACTGCAGGAGCTCCACCAACCTAATGGGGAAAACAGCATCTCTGCTGCTGTCATTTCTGTTTCTCTAACCCAGTGTGTTCTCAGCCTGCACTATAATAGACCTGGGATTCAAGCCCAGGCCCACCTTCTCCACAACCTGAACTGTTTATTGCTACAAATGCTCATGTTATTAAACCCAACTGCAATCTGCTGGACCAGGTTCGACCCTCCACATTATTTTGATCCTGGATTTTTTTTCCATATATATAAAAATTATTTCTGTATTGTAATATTTATATTATCATATATATAATCAATATTACCATTATTACTATTTTTATTAAAGCAAAAATGATTCTGCCAAGTAAAATAACAATGAAACAAATAAAATACATACATTCCAAAATAAAAGAAAAAAGGGAAAATGAAAATTCTATTTTTTAAAAGTTTTTTACTTTTTTTTAAATTTTTTATTTCCTTTCAGCGTAACAGTATTTATACATTGTTTTTGCACCACACCCAGTGCTCCATGCAATCCGTGCCCTCTCTAATACCCACCACCTGGTTCCCCCAACCTCCCACCCCCCGCCCCTTCGAAACCTTCAGATTGTTTTTCAGAGTCCATAGTCTCTCATGGTTCACCTCCCCTTCCAATTTCCCTCAACTCCCTTCTCCTCTCCATCTCCCCTTTTGTAGCAACATGGACAGGACTGGAAGAGATTATGCTGAGTGAAATAAGTCAAGCAGAGAGAGTCAATTATCATATGGTTTCACTTATTTGTGGACCATAACAAATAGCATGGAGGACAAGGGGAGATCCTGGATGTTTTAAGAAAAGATGAAAGATGAACTGGGTGTTGTACATAAACAATGAATATTGGAACACTACATCAAAAACTAATGATATATTTTAGGGTGACTAGCATAACACAATTAAAAAAAAGAAAAGAAAAAAGATGAATGAAAACAAAATGAGATTATGTAGATAGCAAAAGCAAATGTGAAAGGCTTCTGACTTTTATCACCCTGCAAGAGCATTTTTCTTTGCTAATAGTCTGCCCTCTGCCTTAGCACCTCCTGCAGGGCAGGTAGCAGGAAGGAGAATACAAAGACCTAAAGGAAGAAGGTACATGAGAACAAGCCATGAAAAACGGACTTTTTCACCAAGGCTAAATGATAATACAAATAATGATGAAGACCCAAGAAGTCAGAGACAACGCAAAAAATTATGTGCATAAATTACCATCCTTTGAATTCAACATCCAGGACAAGAATTATCACATTTTAACTTGAAAATAGCCTGAGAATTCTTCCTATTCAAGCAAATGAGGCTGAAAAGATAAGGTTTAAATGGAGAAAGGTTGTCAGGGAATTCTCAATCATTAGCAATGTATTGCAGGTTTCCAATACAGTCTCTAGTACAATGTACTGGGGAGACCTAAGAAGGAGCCTACAAAATTAGGTCTGAGTTCATGTGTGGCACCCATAGCTCCTTATCAGCTGTAGGTAGGAAGGGGAAAGAAGGTAAGCACAGATGTTAATGGGATTACCCTGTATGAAAATATTTGTTAAAGCTGAGAAACACAAACACCATATGATTTCACTCATAAGTGGGATTTAAGAAAACAACAACAACAAATGAATAAACAAAAAGCAGAATCAGACTTATAAATACAGAGAACAATCTAGTTGCCAGAGGGGAGGAGGGGAAAGGGTTGGGCAGAATGGGTGAAGGGGAGTGGGAGATACTGGTGCTCAGATATGGAATGAATAAATCACAGAAATAAAAATCACAGCATAAATGATACAGTTATGATATAATAATAGGAATATATTGGGACAGATGATAGTTACACTCTGGTGAACACAGCATAATGTGTAAACTTGTCAAATCACTATGTTGTACACCTGAAACTGATGTAACATTGTGTGTCAACTATATCTACAAAAAAAAAAAAGGAACACACTTAAAGCTATGAGCACTGAGTGATATATAGAATTTTTGAATCATTATATTATATAAAACAACATAACACTGCATGTTAACTATACTTCAATTAAAAAAATAAAAATTAAAGGGGCGACTGAGTGGCTCAGTCAGTTAAATGTACGACTCTTGTGGCTCAGGTCTTGCCTCTCTCATGGTTGCAAGTTTGAACCCCACACTAGGCTCCATGATAGGTGTGGAGCCTACTTAAAAATTAATTAATTAATTAAAAGTTAAAGACAAACAAAACAAAAAGGAAATATTTCCAAACCAACTGGTGGACAGCCACTGTCAGAAGCCTCCAGTGTCTCTCACGGTCTCAGCCATTTGGGTCACACTCTGTCCCAAGCAAGTAAGAAATTAACAATGACACAAAGAGTAAGAAGAAAGGGGGGCTTCAAGCTTCCTGCTTCAGAGGCTCCATGTCTGTTCTGATTGCCCTAAACAATGATGAAATAGCAATATTAAGTTGACCTACTAATGTTAAATATTGTTTAATAGTATTACCATTAAAGATAATCAAAAGTCAAAATGAAGGGAAAAGCTCAATGAATAAGGAAAATTTAAAGGAACAAATCTAATCCCCAAAAAGCCCTGGGGTGCTCTTCCAAAGTCTGGCTGTGCTTGTGTTTTAATTTTCACTGAAGCCCCATCCAGCCAAATTAGAGAGATAAACCCATCTATGATCTAGTTCTTTTGACTCTGGACACTGTGAAATAAGCAAAAATTCAATAGCATGATCCTGCCAGTTAGAATTTAAGTCTTCTGCATTTCCTGAATTATTTAGTATTCTATTCTGACCATTGGAGGAAGAGAAAGGTCATGAATAAATGTGAATAGTGCTTCCTCCCTGCTGCTCTCAGCTCACGGTTGACAGTATGAACACTGGAGGAATGCCCTCCAACTTAAAGACGCACTCTGGAGAGAAGACACCACCCAGGAAGAGATGGGGTTTTTGTTTGTTTGTTTGTTTGTTCGGTCTATCCAACTCACTGCCTTGGAAAATGGAATCATGCTCATAATTTTCTAAAGAAATTTTGAGTAAATGCCCCACAAACTTGTCAGGCACAGCCCCCATCTCCCCACCAGCACATCTGCCAGCATTACTAGTCACTAGAAATGCTGAATGTATCTGCCAGCTTTATGACACTTTTTAATTAAGTTTCCACACATGTTAAAATCTCTACAGACATGTGTCCTGTTGACCCGGAGAATGACTTTAGCCAGAGCATGTTCTCACAGCAGAATGAGGTTGGGCTGAAACACAGGCTCTCCTCTGCATGCTGAGCAACAGGAACCTGGGTTGCAGCTCCAGTGTGTTCACTGCATTTCTGATGGACACAGGCAGGCAAACCTATCTCTACCCCCATATTGACCTGATAGTATTTCCATAAAATTCTCTTGGGTCTTCTTGTTCAGCCCCCAGGAAAACAGCAAAGCTGAGAACATGGGAATGTCACCAACATGAAATTCCACCCACCAGCCAGACATGTTTGGGCCCTCCAGACTAAGGTGAAAACCTCTGTGGCTCCCCATGTTCTCCTCTAATGCAGCCACTGTGGACACCACCCACCAACCTGCTGAGTCACAGAACAGATGTGGCAGTTTTAGAAAGCTGCATGCCAATTTGTGCAATAGCTGTATCTTTGGTCTCTCAGCATTTGGTGTCTGTCCACGTTGACTCACATAAACCAAGATCTTTCCCTTGGTCTGCTCCATAGTTAGCCATCGAGTGAGTGGATATGCCCCAGATTCATGAGGGTAGTCCTCTCAGTACAGGGAAGGATGGACATGATCCTGGAGTTTAAGGCATGGAATAGAGAATGTCATGTTCATCTGTTTTATTTCTTAAAAATAAAACAAACAGGGGCACCTGGGTGGCTCAGTGGGTTAAAGTCTCTGCTTTCAGCTCAGGTCATGATCCCAGGGTTCCAGGTTGAGGCCTCTGCCTTCAACTCAAGTCCCAGGGTCCTGAGATTGAGCCCTGCATCGGGCCCTGTGCTCAGCAGGGAGCCTGCTTCCCTTCCTCTCTCTCTGCCTGCCTCTCTGCCTACTTGTGATCTCTGTCAAATAAATAAATAAAAATCTTAAAAAAAAATAAAACAAACAAGAAAACTCAAGGCGAAGAGAATACAATGTTTGAATTCCTCATTTTGGGTGGTGAGCATACAGATATTTATTATACTATCCTCCATGATTCTCTTGATTATTTTTAATTTAAATTTTAGGTAATAAAATTAACTGTTAAAATGAAAACATCAGAAGTGTCATAATTTTAGAAAATGGAGGGGCCTACATTGCTAACAATAGGTACCCTCTCATTCACTCCCAGAGAGAATCTGGGTCCTAAAACCTAGAAGCTTCCCCAAGAGGCAGGTATAGCAGCTTCAAGAATATGCAGAGCCCCAAAGGCAGATTAGGGTTTTCTGTGGCTGCACTGTGTGGCGTCATGAGTTCACACATGTTGGGTCTTCTGGAGACTACCTCATCTGGAGAATGGAAGGCACACACAAGCTGGTCTGGTGTTTCAGAAGCCCAGAGCCCAGCTGCCTTAGTCTGCTTGAGAAATGCCACTGTTTTTGGCCTTCTGTGGGGCCACAGCATCACAGCCAGTCATGATAGTGCCTGCTGAGCCCAAACCAGGACATTCAACAACATGTGTACAACTTCTCTAACACAGAACTTCATCACAAAATTAACAGCCACAAAATGAGCTCAGAATTACTGAACCCAGACCATGGAAGAATAGTAGCTAGTAGAGAGTCAATCAGGTGACAATCTCAGGGAATGAGTGAGTAACATTGAGTGCCAGGTCAGCCTAAGGTCCTGTGAGAGAGAGAAGCACTGCCCTACTCCTCACTGCAGATTCTCCACTCTACTCACTTGGGCCAATGTGCTGCAAGACGATGAATATCATGGAAGCCCCCGGCACAGGCTATTGTGCAGGAGTGTGGTTGGGCCCTCGACATCACAAGAACAGAGAAAACTCCCTTGTCCAGAATCCAGTCATGTCCTCATGCATTCACACATGTTTAGCACACCTGGGGCCTCAGTTGTTCATGATAGTATCTCAGGTTCCTGTATGCAAGCTCCCATTCCTGCCTTCACATTGTCCATCAGGAATTAATAGTTCTGCCATACACCTATCAGCAGTGTCAGAAGACACAGCAGAAACTAGGCTAGTCATCCTTGTATAAGGCCTCTAATGTGTATCCCAATTTCAGCTGTAGTCAGGACCACACAGAAAACTCAAAATCCTGCCCAAGCCAAGCACGAGAAGCCACACAAGCCAATGAGAACACATTCTGTTTTCACAGGAAATAAATAATGAATGTCTTGTCTTCAACCAGCCTATCTTTGGTATCTTACAATTTTCTTTAAAAAAAAAAAAAGAAAGAAAAAAATAAACAGATTGTCTATTCCATGAGGTGTGGCAGCTCTCAGTTGGGCTAACCCCGAAACAACTAATTACTGATGTACTACCCACTGTAGCTGCAGGCCCATGGATTCCAGCCTACAGTGTGGACTCAGCACTCCTGGCCCTGCTAGCCCCAACCTTTGCCACAAATTTCCTCTATAGCTATGAGTGCAGCAAAGGGACTAGGTTCATTCTCTGCTTCCTCTGGTGAGCCTAGATCATGTCCAGACTGAAAGTCGGGTCATTATCACATGGAGTAATGGTGCAACTCACCATTGTTGCGGTGAATGGGATGTTGTCAATCAAAGATGATGCAATGGCTGAAACCCAGACCACCAGGATGATGGCAGTTGTGAGGCGCTGATCCTCTGGGACCATCTGGAAGGGAGCAGATAGTACCAGTGTTACATATCATGGAGGCATTGATAAATCACATACATTGAGGAGATGATGGTAAGACATGTGGAGCTCACAGGGCTATCAGTCTGTCCTTTCACACAAGAGAAGACCAAGGCAGACCCAGGCGTACAAACAGGACTAGCCTGGGCTTTCCTGGCTAATACCATGAGCCTCAGCAAGGTCTACAAGAAACTGAGAAGAATGATTCCTAGCCACACCTAAGCCAACCAGCCCCTGGGAAGGGGAGAAGGGTGGCCCCATTCTTGGTGGCAGCACACACTAATTACACAAAACTTACCTCCTGGCAGAGCCCTGTGTCTGTGCATTCATTTATCAACACTGTTGTCCCTTTTGCTCTCCTTCTTAGACAGTTTTAACTGAAGGCTAATAGCAAAATTGCAGGCATCTGTAATTATATATTCTTTGGAAAAAGTCTCCCTTCATTTCTAGGCTACACGGGATAAAAAATGTTCCCTGCTATAATTTTTACATAATCTGTGACATATTCTTAACCAGATTTTTTTTTTACAAATCAAACACATTCTATTGCAGAATTTAATGTACCTTTATTAGCAAAGCAGTCTGTTCTCCAACATATTCTATTAAGTGGAGATGTGCCAGTGCCTAGAAGAAATGGATATATGATGAGAATCAGTTTAAAACCCCAAGATTATGTGCAATTTTTTTCAAAAAATCTTTAAAATGAAAACAAGTGAACATAAGGCAAGTTCAGGCTCTCATGTCTTATGAAGGATCAGACATAAGTACACAGTCTATAAATAATTTACTATCAGATAGACACAGTGAAGATTCACTGAAAAGAAAGCACAATACCACAGGCAGGAATTTCTCATATATTTATTACTGTCCACATTAAATTTAAATTCAAATAGAATGCTATCTCTTTAATATTGGTGTATAGGGGCACTGTTCAACTGTGCATAAAGAAATGTCATTCCATGTAGGCCATTCAAGTAAGTTGCATCTCAAATTTATTTTTGAAGTTCAACATCATAGTTAGAGTTTTAGAAGAATCAAAGAAAATACATGGTTTTTGTAACTGTCAAAGAAAAAAATAAAAGATCTATTTAACTGAAGCATGTAACTATTTTCTCAGGACTAGACAAATTGAGAAAATTGTGTCCAAGGAAAGGTAGGAAAGAAAATTAGATGAAGGTGGTGAGTTCAAGAACTGTCTTGCTCAGGCTGCCACCTTGGTTCCAGCCAAGGAAGGGATGCTCTGCTGCCCATGATGAATCCTGGACAGTAAGCACCAATAGAGAACCAAACATGGGCATGACACAGCTGTCTTGAACCTCTCAAGTGTGGCCTTTACACTGTGATGTCACCACTGAATGACTATAAATATTGAAAACTTTAGCTAGACCATGTTTAAATACAAGTTTACAACTTCTCTACCCACATGTACAGCTGTTTGTTAACCCTCATTTAAAAGCTGTGGAAGGGGCACCTGGGTGGTTCAGTGGGTTAAGCCTCTGCCTTTGGCTCAGATCATGATCTCAGGGTCCTGGGATCGAGCCCTGCATTGGGCTCTCTGCTCAGCAGGGAGCCTGCTTCCCCCTCTCTCTCTCTGCCTGCCTCTCTGCCTACTTGTGATCTCTCTCTCTCTCTGTCAAATAAATAAATAAAATCTTTTAAAAAAATAAATAAAAACTGTGGAAACAAAATTTTGGGTTTTTTTTAATCACAATTCTCAATCAAGTATGATATTATATCATGAAAACCACAAAGATAAATCTATTTATATAAAACTGTTCATAAATCAAGTCAGCAGTGTTGATCTTAGGAAATAAATCATTCTTTATTGCAGCAGCTATCCTATACATTGTGGGATGTTTAACATCCCTGGCTTCCAGTCCCCAGTGTGAAAACGAAAAATGTCTCCAGACAGTGCCAACAGTGCTACAAAATAAGCCCTGACCACTTGATAAGAAACACTCATAATAATTCATAATAATCCATAAATAAATAAAAATTTTAATTTGCAAAACACAATCACATGTAGTCATTTTATTTCATTCTATACTATTGATTGAAAGAAAAGCCAGAGGTCTAAAACAGATTAAAATTTCCTGCTACCCAAAAAACAAATAATCAAGTCAAGAAATAGGCGGAAGACATGAAGAGACTCTTCTCCAAATAAGACATACAAATGGCTAACAGACACATGAAAAAATGCTCAACATCATTAGCCATCAGGGAAATTCAAATCAAAACCACAATGAGATACCACCTTACACCAGTTAGAATGGCAAAAATTGACAAACTAAGAAAGAACAGATGTTGGAGAGGATGTGAAACCCTCTTTCATTGTTGGTGGGAATGCAAACTGGTATAGCCACTTTGGAAAGCAGTATTGAGGTTCCTCAAGAAGTTAAAAATAGAGCTACTCTATGACCCAGCAATTGCAATATTAGGTATTTACTCCAAAGATACAGATGTACTGAAAATAAGGGGCACATACACCCTAATGTTCATAGCAGCAATGTCCCAATAGTCAAACTGTGGAAGGAGACAAGACGCCCATTAACAGATGAATGGAAAAGGTGTGGTCCATATATACAATGGAATATTACTCTGTCATCAGAAAGGATGAATATCCACCATTTCCATCAACATGGAAGGAACTGGAAGGGATAATGACAAGTGAAATAAATCAAGCAGAGAAAGACAATTATCATATGGTTTCATATCATATGGTTTTTATGTGGAACATAAGGAATAGCATTGAGGACATTAGGGGAAGGAAGGGAAAGCTGAAGGGAGGGAAATCAGAGGGGAATATGAACCATGAGAGATTATGGACTCTGGGAAAAAATCAAGGTTTCATAGGTGTGGGGGGTGTGGATTAGGATAGCATGGTGATGGGTTTTAAGGAGGCATGTTATAATGAGCACTGCTATACACAAATAAATCATAGTGCACTACATCAAAAACTAATGATGTTTGGTAACTAACATAACATAATTTTTAAAAAATCCTTCCTGCTAGAAATCAAATAGAGATGATTATATATGTGTGTATACATACACATACATATACACATACATACACATACACAGGATTATGTCCACACCTTGATGTGTGCCTATAAACAACCACCTATTTATATATTTATTGTCAAATAATTAACCGACACACCAATATTCATGGTATGCAGTATAAAAGAACATAAAGGAAAATCTTCAAAATACTTGAACATTACATCTAATAACTGAGCTCAAAGTAACTGATTTCTTTTTTTTATTGTGTTATGTTACTCACCATAAAATACATCATTAGTTTTTTTATGTAGTTTCCAAGATTCATTGTTTACATATAACATGCAGTGTTCCATGCAATACATGCCCTCCTTAATACCCACCACCAGGCTCATCCATTCTACCACACTTTTCCCCCTAAAATCCTCAGTTTGTTTCTCAGAGTCCACATTCTCTCATGGTTCATCTTCCCCTCTGATTCCCACCCCGCTTTCAATTCTCCTTTCCACTTCTTTGGAGAAGTGTCTGTTCATATCTTCTACCCATTTTTTCACATGATTATCTGTTTTTTGGGTGTTGAGTTTGAGGAGTGCTTTCAAGATCTTGGATATCAGCCCTTTGTCTGTAGTGTCATTTGTGAATATCCTCTCCCATTCGTTGAGTTGCCTCTTTGTTTTGTTAAGTGTTTCCTTTTGCTTTACTGAGGCTTCTTATCTTGATGAAGTCCCCAAAATTCATCTTTTCTTTTGTTTCCTTTGCCTTTGGAGACATGACTTGAAAGAAGTTGCTGTGGCCAATGTCGAAGACATTACTGCTTATGTTCTCTTCTAAGATTTGGATAGATTCCTGCCTCACATTGAGGTCTTTCATCCATTTCAAGTTTATCTTTGTGTATGGTGTAAGAGAATGGGTCAAGTTTCATTCCTCTATACATAGCTTTCCAATTTTCCAAGCATCATTTATTGAAGACATTGTCTTTTTTCCACTATATATTTTTTCCTGCTTTGTCAAAGATTATTTGACCATAGAGTTGCGGGTCCGTATCTGGGCTCTCTACTCTTCCATTGGTCTGTGTGTCTGTTTTTTGCTAGCACCATGCTGTCTTGGTGATCATAGCTTTGTAGTAAAGCTTGAAATCAGGCAACATGATGGCCCCAACTGTGTGTTTTTCTTTTTCAGCATTTCTTTAGCGACTCAGGGACTTTTCTGGTTCCATACAAATTTTAGAACTGTTTGTTCCAGCACTTTGAAGAATGCCAGTGGAATTTTTATTGGAATGTCATTGAAAGTATAGCTTTCTCTTGGGGGGAGGAGTCAAGATGGCAGAGAAGTAACAGGTTGAGATGACATCATGTAGCAGAAGATCAGCTAGATAGCTTATCAAACCGTTCTGAACACCTACAAATCCAACAGGAGATCAAAGAGAAGAAGAGCAGCAATTCTAGAAACAGAAAATTGACCACTTTCTGAAAGGTAGGACTGGCAGAGAAGTGAATCCAAAGTGACGGGAAGATAGACTGCAGAGGGAGGGGCTGGCTCCCAGCAAGCAATGGAACAATGGAGCACAAAATCAGAACCTTTAAAAGTCGGCTCCACTGAGGGACATTGCTCCAGAGGCTAAGCTGGGGTGAAGCCTATGCAGGGACAGCGTGGTCTCAGGTCCTGCGGGGTCACAGAAGGATCGGGGGTGTCTGAGTGTCACAGAGCTCACAGTTATTAGAGTGGGGAAGCTGGTTACAGAGACGGGGCTGAGGAGCGAGCTCTCTTCTTGGGATTACCTTAAATTGTTATCCATGGCATGGGCCACTGCCCTGTAAGCGGGGACCCCACAAGATCCGAGAGACCTCTCTGGAAGAGCACAGGGATCTGCAGGTTTTGGGGACTCCAGGTGGGGCTGTGTGCCAGAGACAGAGAGAATTGGTCACAGGATGGGTGGGCTCAGAGTGCAGCTGGAGGCCAGGGAGATGGGAGTGATTGAGTGCTTTTCCCTGAGGATGCACTGAGGACTGGGGCCCCAAGCTCTCGGCTCCATCAAGCCAGAGATTGGGAGGCTGCCATTTTCATTCTGGTCCTCCAGAACTCTACAGAAAGCAGTCAGGGAACAAAATCTCCTGAAAGTGAAGCTGATCGGATTACTTAGACTGGCCCCTGGTAAGGGCGGTACAATTCCGCCTGGGGCAAAGACACTTGAGAATCACTACAATGGGCCCCTCCCCTAGAAGATCAGCAAGAAACTCAGCCAAGACCAAGTTCACTTACCAAGGAGAACAGCGGAATTCCAGAGGAAGAGAAAGCAAGGCATGGAATTCATGGCTTTCTCACAATGATTCTTTAGTCTTGCAAAGTTAATTAATTTTTTTAATTTTATTTTTTTCTTATGCTAAATTTTTTTAACTTTTACTCCTTCCTCTTTTAACGTTTTTTAACTAGTTTATCTTAACAATACCTTACAAAAAAATATTTTTTGAACCTTTATTATTATAGTCATATTTTATCCTTCATTGTATCTAACTTTATTTATTTTTCTAACTTCATTTTTTGTATACACATAGTGCTTTTTCTTCTAAAAAAGTCTGGGATACAACTTCTTCTAATAGATCAAAATATACCCTAAATCTAGCACAGGGCTTTGTTCTAGTCTCCAGCCTGAACAAATTATCTCCACTTTCTTTTTCTTTAGTCTCCCAACCAACTTATCAACTCCATTTTTAGAAATTTTAAAAAAAATTTTCATCTTTATAGTCATATTCCATCCCTTCATTGTGTGTACCCTTATATATGTTTTTCATTCTTTAAGATTTTGGGAGGTAGTTTCTTCTAAGGGACCAAAATACTCCCCAAAATAAGTTGGTGAACCTCTTCTATTCACCAGCCTAATATATATTTTTTTTCTTTTTTATATTTTTTTCTTTTTTTAATTTTTTTTCTTTATTCTCTTTCCAGAACTTCTTTTTGCCCCCTTTCTTCTCCCCAGGATTTGGGGTCTCTTCTCATTTGGTTAAAGCACATTTTCCTGGGGTCTTTGCCACCCTTTTAGTATTTTACTTGCTCCTTCATATATTCTTATCTGGATAAAATGACAAGATGGAAAACTCATCACAAAAAGAAAAAAAAAGAACAAGAGGCAGTACCAAAGGTTAAGGACCTAATCAATATGGACATTGGTAATATGTCAGATCTAGAGTTCAGAATGATGATTCTCAAGATGCTGGCTGGGTGTGAAAAAGACATGGAAGATATAAGAGAAACCCTGTCTGGAGAAATAAAAGAACTAAAATCTAACCAAGTTGAAATCAAAAAAGCTATTCATGAGGTGCAATCAAAAATGGAGGCTCTTACTGCTAGGATAAATGAGGCAGAAGAAAGAATTAGTGATATAGAAGACCAAATGACAGAGAATAAAGAAGTTGAGCAAAAGAGGGACAAACAACTACTGGATCACGAGGGGAGAATTCAAGAGATAAGTGATACCATAAGACGAAACACCATTCGAATAATTGGGATTCCAGAAGAAGAAGAAAGAGAGAGGGGAGCACAAGCTTTACTACAAAGCTGTGAAAACCAAGAGAGCATGGTACTGGCACAAAAACAGACACATAGACCAGTGGAAAAGAGTAGAGAGCCCAAATATGGACCCTCAACTCTATGGGCAAATAATTTCTGAAAAAACAGGAAAAAATATACAGTGAAAAAAGACACTCTCTTCAATAAATGGTGCTGGGAAAACTGGACAGCTATATGTATAAGAATGAAACTCAACCATTCTCTTACACCATACACAAAGATAAACTCAATATGGATAAAAGACCTCAACGTGAGACAGGAATCTATCAGAAACCTAGAGGAGAATATAGGCAGTAACCACTTTGATATCAGCAACAGAAACTTCTTTCAAGATATGTCTCCAAAGGCAAAGGAAAGAAAAGAGAAAATGAACTTTTGGGAATTCATCAAAATCAAAAGCTTCTGCACAGCAAAGGAAACAGTCAACAAAACAAAGACGCAACCCACAGAATGGGAGAAGATATTTGCAAATGACAGGACAGACAAAAGGTTGATATCCAGGATCTATAAAGAACTCCTCAAACTCAACACACACAAAACAGACAATCATATCAAAAAATGGGCAGAAGATATGAACAGACTCTTCTCCAATGAAGACATACAAATGGCCATTAGACACATGAAAAAATGTTCATCATCACTAGCCATCAGGGAGATTCAAATTAAAACCACATTGAGATCACCTTACACCAGTTAGAATGGCCAAAATTAGCAAGACAGGAAACAACATGTGTTGGAGGGGATGTGGAGAAAGGGGAAGCCTCTTACACTGTTGGTGGGAATGCAAGTTGGTGCAGCCACTTTGGAGAACAGTGTGGAGATTCCTCAAGAAATTAAAAATAGAGCTTCCCTATGACCCTGCCATTGCACTACTGGGTATTTACCACAAAGATACAGATGTAGTGAAAAGAAGGGCCATCTGTACCCCAATGTTTATAGCAGCAATGGCCACGGTCGCCAAACTATAGAAAGAACCAAGATGCCCTTCAATGGACGAATGGATAAGGAAGATGTGGTCCCTATACACTATGGAGTATTATGCCTCCATCAGAAAGGATGAATACCCAACTTTTATAGCAGCATGGACGGGACTGAAAGAGATTATGCTGAGTGAAATAAGTCAAGCAGAGAGAGTCAATTATCATATGTTTCACTAATTTGTGGAGCATAACAAATAGCATGGAGGACAAGGGAGATGGAGAGGAGAAGGGAGTTGAGGGAAATTGGAAGGGGAGGTGAACCATGAGAGACTATGGACTCTGAAAAATAATCTGACGGTTTTGAAGGGGCGGGGGATGGGAGGTTGGGGGAACCAGGTGGTGGGTATTAGAGAGGGCACGGATTGCACGGAGCACTGGTTGTGGTGCAAAAACAATGAATACTGTTACACTGAAAAGAAATAAAAAATTTAAAAAAATAAAAATAAAATAAATTTTAAAAAAGAGAGATGAGAGCAGAAGGTATATTGGAGATAATTACTGTAGAGAATTTCCCTAAAATGGCAAAGGGAACAAGCATCAAAATCCAGGAGGTTCAGAGAACCCCCCTCAAAATTATAAGTATAAATCCACACCCCATCATCTACTAGTTAAATTTACAAGTCTTAGCAACAAAGAGAAAATCCTGAAAGCAGCCCGGGAAAAGAAGTCTTTAACATACAATGGTAAAAATATTAGACTGGCAGCAACTTATCCACAGAGATGTGGCAGGTCAGAAAGAATTGGCATGATACATTCAGAGCACTAAACAAGAAAAACATGCAGCCAAGAATACTATATCCAGCGAGGCTATCATTGAAAATAGAAGGAGAGATAAAAAGCTTCCAGGACGAACAAAAACTAAAAGAGTTTGTAAACACCAAACCAGCTCTACAGGAAATATTGAAAGAGGTCCTCTGAGCAAAGAGAGAGCCTAAAAGTAGTAGAAGAGAAAGGAATAGAGACAATATACAGTAACAGTCACCTTACAGGCAATACAATGGCACTAAATTCATCTCTCAATAGTTACGCTGAATGTAAATGGCCTAAAAGCCTCAATCAAAGGACACGGGATATCATAATGGATATTTAAAAAAAAAAAGCCACCAATATGCAGTCTACAAGAAACTCATTCTAGACTCAAAGAAAACTCCAGATTTAAAGAGAGGGGGTAGAAAAAAATTACCATGCTAATGGACATCAAGAGAAAGCTGGGGTGGCAATCCCTATATCAGATCAATTAGATTTTAAGTCAAAGACTATAATAAGAGATGAGGAAGGACACTATATCATACTCAAAGGGTCTGGCCAACAAGAAGATCTCACAATTTTAAATTTCTATGCCCCTAACATGGGAGCAGCCAACTATATAAACCACGTAATAACAAAATCAAAGAAACACATTGACAATAATACAATAATAGTAGGGGACTTTGAAACTCCCCTCCCTGAAATGGGCAGATCATCCAAGCAAAAGATCAACAAGGATATAAAGGCCTTAAACGACACACTGGACCAGATGGACAACACAGATATATTCAGAACATTCCATCCCAAAGCAACAGAATACACATTCTTCTCTAGTGCACATGGAACATTCTCCAGAATAGATCACATCCTGATTCATAAATCAGGTCTCAACCATTATCAAAACATTGGGATCGTTCCCTGCATATTTTCAGACCACAATGCTCTGAAGCTAGAACTCAATTACAAAAGGAAATTTGGAAAGAACCCAAATACATGGAGACTAAACAGCATCCTTCAAAGAATGAATGGGTCAACAAGGAAATTAAAGAAGAATTGAAAAAATTCATGGAAACAAATGAAAATGAAAAGATAACAGAGAGGCGTCAAGATGGCGGAGAAGTAGCAGGCTGAGACTACTTCAGGTAGCAGGAGATCAGCTAGATAGCTTATCTAAAGATTGCAAACACCTACAAATCCAATGGGAGATCGAAGAGAAGAACAGCAATTCTAGAAACAGAAAATCAACCACTTTCTGAAAGGTAGGACTGGCGGAGAAGTGAATCCAAAGCGACGGGAAGATAGACTGCAGGGGGAGGGGCCGGCTCCCTGCAAGCGGCGGAGCAACAGAGCACAAAATCAGGACTTTTAAAAGTCTATTCCGCTGAGGGACATCACTCCAGAGGCTAAACCGGGGTGAAGCCCACGCGGGGTCAGCATGGCCTCAGGTCCCGCAGGGTCATAGAAGGATCAGGGTTGTCTGAGTGTCGCAGAGCTTGCAGGTATTAGAACAGGGAAGCTGGCTACAGAGACAGAGCCAAGGAGTGAGCTCTCAGCTCGGGGTTACCTTGAACCGGTCGCAGGCTCGGTGCGCTCGGGGCGCGGCTGGAGGCCAGGGAGATGGGAGTAATTGGGCGCTATTCTCTGAGGGCACACTGAGGAGTGGGGCCCTGAGCTCTCGGCTCCTACACGCCGAGAAGAGGAGGCTGCCATTTTCATTCCTCTCCTCCGGAACTCTATGGGAAGCACTCAGGGAACAAAAGCTCCTGAAAGCAAACCCAAGCTGATTACTCAGCCCAGCCCCTGGTAAGGGTGGTGCAATTCCACCTGGGGCAAAGACACTTGAGAATCACTACAAAAGGCCCCTCCCCCAGAAAATCAACAAGAAATCCAGCCAGGACCAAGTTCACCTATCAAGGAGTGCAGGTTCAATACCAAGGAGAGCAGCGGAATTCCAGACGAGGAGAAATCAAAGCACGGAACTCATAGCTTTCTCCCCATGAATCTTTAGTCTTGCAGTTAATTTAATTTTCATTCTTTTTTCTTTTTCAATTTTTTTTCTTCTTCTGCTAATTTTTTTTAACTTTTCCCCTTTTCTTTTTTAACGTTTTTAACTAGTTCATCTAATATATATATATTTTTTCTTTTTTATATTTTTTCTTTATTCATTTTCTTTTTTTTAATTGTTTCTTCTTTTTCTTCTCTGAAACTCTTTTTGTCCCCTTGCTCCCCCCATGATTTAGGATCTCTTCTGATTTGGTTAAAGTGTATTTTCCTGGGGTCTTTGCCAACCTTTTAGTATTTTACTTGCTCCTTCATATACTCTTATCTGGACAAAATGATAAGGCTGAAAAATTCACCACAAAAAAAAAGAACAAGAGGCAGTCCCGAAGGCTAGGGACCTAATCAATACAGACATTGGTAGTTTGTCAGATCAAGCGTTCAGAATGACGATTCTCAAGGTTCTAGCCGGGCTCGAAAAAGGCATGGAAGATATTAGAGAAACCCTCTCGGGAGAGATAAAAGCCCTTTCTGGAGAAATAAAAGAACTAAAATCTAACCAAGTTGAAATCAAAAAAGCTATTAATGAGGTGCAATCAAAACTGGAGGCTCTCACTGCTAGGATAAATGAGGCAGAAAAAAGAATTAGTAATATAGAAGACCAAATGACGGAGAATAAAGAAGCTGAGCAAAAGAGGGACAAACAGCTACTGGACCATGAGGGGAGAATTCGAGAGATAAATGACACCATAAGATGAAACAATATTAGAATAATTCAGATTCCAGAAGAAGAAGAGAGAGAGAGGGGAGCAGAAGGTATATTGGAGAGAATTATTGGAGAGAATTTCCCTAACATGGCAAAGGGAACAATCATCAAAATCCAGGAGGTTCAAAGAACCCCCCTCAAAATCAATAAGAATAGGTCCACACCCTGTCACCTAACAGTAAAATTTACAAGTCTTAGTGACAAAAGAAAATCCTGAAAGCATCCCGGGAAAAGAAGTCTGTAACATACAATGGTAAAAATATTAGATTGGCAGCAGACTTATCCACAGAGAACTGGCAGGCCAGAAAGAGCTGGCATGATATATTCAGAGCACTAAATGAGAAAAACATGCGGCCAAGAATACTATATCCAGCTAGGCTATTCATGGAAATTAGGAGAGATAAAAAGCTTCCAGGACAAACAAAAACTGAAAGAATTTGCAAACACCAAACCAGCTCTACAGGAAATATTGAAAGGTGTCCTCTAAGCAAAGAGAGAGCCTAAAAGTAGTAGATCAGAAAGGAACAGACACAATATACAGTAACAGTCACCTTACAGGCAATACAATGGCACTAAATTCATATCTCTCAATAGTTACCCTGAATTTTAATGGGCTAAATGCCCCAATGAAAAGACACAGGATATCAGAATGGATAAAAAAACAAAACCCATCTATATGTTGCAAACAAGAAACTCATTTTAAACCCAGGACACCTCCAGATTTAAAGTGAGAGGGTGGAAAACAATTTACCATGATAATGGACATCAGAAGAAAGCAGGGGTGGCAATTCTTATATCAGATCAATTAGATTTTAAGCGAAAGACCATAATAAGAGATGAGGAAGGACACTATATCATACTCAAAGGCTCTGTCCAACAAGAAGATCTAACAATTTTAAATATCTATGCCCCTAATGTGGGAGCAGCCAACTATATAAACCAATTAGTAACAAAATCAAAGAAACACATCAACAATAATACAATAATAGTAGGGGACTTTAACAATCCCTTCACTGAAATGGACAGATCATCCAAGCAAAGGCCTTAAAGGACACAATGGACCAGATGGACATCACAGATATATTCAGAACATTTCATCCCAAAGCAACAGATTACACATTCTTCTCTAGTGCACATGGAACATTCTCCAGAATAGATCACATCCTCAGTCCTAAATCAGGTCTCAACCGGTATCAAAAGATTGGAATCATTCCCTGCATATTTTCAGGCCACAATGCTCTGAAGCTAGAACTCAATCACAAGAGGAAATTCGGAAAGAACCCAAATACATGGAGACTAAACAGCATCCTTCAAAGAATGAATGGGTCAACGAGGAAATTAAAGAAGAATTGAAAAAATTCATGGAACAAATGATAATGAAAACACAACGGTTCAAAATCTGTGGGACACAACAAAGGCAGTCCTGAGGGGAAAATATATAGCATACAAGCCTTTCTCAAGAAACAAGAAAGGTCTCAAGTATACAACCTAACCCTCCACCTAAAGGAGCTGGAGAAAGAACAAGAAAGAAACCCTAAACCCAGCAGGAGAAGAGAAATCATAAAGATCAGAGCAGAAATCAATGAAATAAAAACCAAAAGATCAATAGAACAAATCAACAAAACTAGGAGCTGGTTCTTTGAAAGAATCAATAAGATTGATAAACCCCTGGCCAGATTTATCAAAAAGAAAAGAGAAAGGATCCAAATAAATTAAATCATGAGTGAAAGAGGAGAGATCACAACTAACACCAAAGAAATACAGACAATTATAAGAACATACTATGAGCAACTCTACGCCAACAAATTTGAAAATCTGGAAGAAATGGATGCATTCCTAGAGACATATAAACTACAAAAACTGAATCAGGAAGAAATTGAAAGCCTGAACAGACCCATAACCAGTAAGGAGATTGAAACAGTCATCAAAAATCTCCAAACAAAAGCCCAGGGCCAGACGGCTTCCCAGGGGAATTCTACCAAACATTTAAAGAAGAATAATTCCTATTCTCCTGAAACTGTTCCAAAAAATAGAAATGGAAGGAAAACTTCCAAACTCATTTTGTGAGATCAGCATCACCTTGATCCCAAAACCAGACAAGGATCCCATCAAAAAAGAGAACTACAGACCAATATCCTTGATGAACACAGATGCAAAAATTCTCACCAAAATACTAGCCAATAAGATTCAACGGTACATTAAAAGGGTTATTCACCACGACCAAGTGGGATTTATTCCAGGGCTGCAAGGTTGGTTCAACATCCGCAAATCAATCAATGTGATACAACACATTAATAAAAGAAAGAACAAGAACCATATGATACTCTCCATAGATGCTGAAAAAGCATTTGACAAAGTACAGCATCCCTTCCTG
>NW_019154171.1:932519-933268 GCF_002288905.1 Enhydra lutris kenyoni | reverse complement strand
CAGCATCACCTTGATCCCAAAACCAGACAAGGATCCCATCAAAAAAGAGAACTACAGACCAATATCCTTGATGAACACAGATGCAAAAATTCTCACCAAAATACTAGCCAATAAGATTCAACGGTACATTAAAAGGGTTATTCACCACGACCAAGTGGGATTTATTCCAGGGCTGCAAGGTTGGTTCAACATCCGCAAATCAATCAATGTGATACAATACATTAATAAAAGAAAGAACAAGAACCATATGATACTCTCCATAGATGCTGAAAAAGCATTTGACAAAGTACAGCATCCCTTCCTGATCCAAACTCTTCAAAGTGTAGGGATAGAGGGCACATACCTCAATATAATCAAAGCCATCTATGAAAAACCCACTGCAAATATCATTCTCAATGGAGAAAAACTGAAAGCTTTTCCGCTAAGGTCAGGAACACGGCAGGGATGTCCATTATCACAACTGCTATTCAACATAGTACTAGAAGTCCTAGCCTCAGCAATCAGACAACAAAAGGAAATTAAAGGCATCCAAATCGGCAATGAAGAAGTCAAACCATCACTCTTCGCAGATGATATGATACTATTTGTGGAAAACCCAAAAGACTCCACTCCAAAACTGCTAGAACTTGTACAGGAATTCAGTAAAGTGTCAGGATATAAAATCAATGCACAGACATCAGTTGCAGTTCTCTACACCAACATCAAGACAGAAGAAAGAGAAATTAAGGAGTCCATCCCATTTACAATTG
>NW_019154171.1:909509-932419 GCF_002288905.1 Enhydra lutris kenyoni | reverse complement strand
AACCAAAGAGGCTAAGAATCTATACTCAGAAAACTATAAAGTACTCATGAAAGAAATTGAGGAAGACACAAAGAAATGGAAAAATGTTCCATGCTCCTGGATTGGAAGAAAAACCATTGTGAAAATGTCTATGCTACCTAAAGCAATCTACACATTTAATGCAATTTCTATCAAAATATCATCCATTTTTTTTCAAAGAAATGGAACAAATAATCCTAAAATTTATATGGAACCAGAAAAGACCTCGAATAGCCAAAGGAATATTGAAATAGAAAGCCAAAGTTGGTGGCATCATAATTCCGGACTTCAAGCTCTATTACAAAGCTGTCATCATCAAGACAGCATGGTCCTGGCACAAAAACAGACACATAGATCAATGGAACAGAATAGAGAGCCCAGAAATAGACCCTCAACTCTATGGTCAACTCATCTTCGACAAAGCAGGAAAGAATGTCCAATGGGAAAAAGACAGCCTCTTCAATAAATGGAGTTGGGAAAATTGGACAGCCACATGCAGAAAAATGAAATTGGACCATTTCCTTACACCACACACGAAAATAGACTCAAAATGGATGAAGGACCTCAATGTGAGAAAGGAATCCATCAAAATCCTTGAGGAGAACACAGGCAGCAATCTCTTCAACCTCAGCTGCAGCAACATCTTTCTAGGAACATCGCCAAAGGCAAGGGAAGCAAGGGCAAAAATGAACTATTGGGATTTTATCAAGATCAAAAGCTTTTGCAGAGTAAAGGAAACAGTTAACAAAACCAAAAGACAACTGACAGAATGGGTGAGCATATTTGTAATGACATATCAGATAAAGGGCTAATATCCAAAATCTATAAATAACTTATCAAACTCAACACCCAAAAAACCAGTAATCCAATCAATAAATGTCAAGAGAGAGAGTTTAACTCTGACTTCTTCATTGCCATTTTGAATACCTTTTATTTCTTTTTATTGTCTGATTGCTATAGCTAGGACTTCTAGTACTATGCTGAACAACAGTGGTGAGTGTGGGCATCTCTGTCATATCCCTGATCTCAAAGGGAAGGCTGTCAGCTTTTCCACATTGAGAATGATATCTGCTGTGGTTTTTTCATAGATAGATTTTATGAAGCTGAGGAAAATTCCCTCTATCCATATACTTTGAATCATTTTAGTCAGGAACAGATGCTGTATCTTGTTGATTTGTTCTCTCTTCTCTTATTGATTTGTTCTATCACAGAGATTATTTTACGAATGTGAACCTCCCCTGAATCCCAGGGATAAATCCCACCTGGTCATGGTTGATAATCTTTTTAATGTGCTGTTGGATCCTATTAGTTACAATCTTGTTGAGAATCTTGCCATCCATATTCATCAGGGATATGGGTCTGAAATTCTCCTTTTTGATGTGATCTTTGCCTGGTTTGGGGATCAGGGTAATGTTGGCTTTGTAAAAAGAGTCTGGGAGTTTTCCTTCTGCTTCAGTTTTTTGAAAGAGCTTCAGGAGAATAGGTATTATTTCTTCTTTGAATGTTTGGCAGAATTCCCCAGGGAATCTGTCAGGTCCTGGGCTCTTGTTTTTTGGGAGGTTTTTGATCACTGCTTCAATCTTGTTACCAGTTATTGGTCTATTCAGGTTGTTAACTTCTTCCTGTTTCAGTCTTCAAAGTTTCCAGGTTTCCAGGAATGCATCCATTTCTTCTACATTGCTTAACTTACTGGCATATAACTGTTGATAATAATTTCTGATGATTGTTTCTATTTTCTTGGTGTTAGTCATTATCTCTCCCCTTTCATTCATAGCTTTATTAATCTGGGTCTTCTCTCTTTTCAATAGGGTTAGTTTGGCAGTGGTTTATCAATCTTATTAATCTTTCAAAGAACAAGCTTCTAATTTTGTTGATGTGTTCCACTGTAATCTCATTTCTTATTCATTGTTCTCTGTTGTAATCTTGATTATTTCCCTTCTTGTGTGTGGGGTTGGCTTAATTTATTGTTGATTTTCCAGTTCTTTAAAGTGTAAAGAGATTTTGTGTATTTAGGATTTTTCAATTTTTTTTGAGTGAGGCTTGCATGGTTATGTATTTCCCCCTTAGGACCACCTTTGCAATAGCCCATAGATTTTGGACAGGTGTGTCTTCATTCTCATTGGTTTCCATGAATTGTTTAACTTCTTTTTTGATTTCCTGGTTGATCCAAACATTCTTGAGCAGGATGGTCTTGTTGGGGTCCATTATCAAAGGAATGAGACCGATATAAAGTGAAGGTCAAGCAAAGCTTTGTTGATGCCAAACATCAAGAATCGACTGACTGGTCAGTGCTGCCTCTAAAGAGAGCAACCACTCCCAATCTTACAGGCTATCTTTTATTGGGTAAAACCACAACCCATATCTTATCTCAACCCACCATGTTCATGTGTCTCGTGCTGATTGGCTAGTTCCATCTGGTTTGAACTAGCCTATCACTCTGGTCAGAATTGGCAGCCAAGTTTGGCGACCAAAAGGCAGGGTTTACATTATTTGGTGGTTAGGGAGGTTGCATATGTGATTTTTACTGATTAGATGTTTCCATCTGGCCTGACTCATCCTTGTATTCTGGGCTCTTTTATCAAGAACTAGCTAACTACATTTTACTGCATAAACAACAAAATGGCTACTTAACCAAGATGGAATCCCTCTGGCTCAGTAGGACCTTACAGTCTTTAACTACCAAGTGTCTGAATGCCTTCCAAACTTTTTCTTGTGGTTGAGTTCCAGTTTCAAAGCATTGTGATCTTAGATTATGTAGAGAATAATCTCAATCTTTTGGTATTGGTTGAATCCTGATTTGTGACCCAATATGTGATCTATTCTGAGAAAGTTCCTTGTGTGCTCGAGAAGAATGAGTATTCTGTTATTTTAGGGTGGAATGTTCTGTATATATCTATGAGGTCCATCTGGTTCAATGTGTCATTCAAAGCTCTAGTCTCTTTGTTGATTTTCTTCTGTCTATTGCTGAGAGTGACATCTTAAGATCCTCTACAATTAACATATACTTATCAATATGTTTCTTTATTTCGATTAACAGTTGGTTTATGTAGTTAGCTGCTCCTATGTTGGCGGCATAAATATTTACAACTGTTAGATCTTCTTGGTGGATAGACACTTTAAGAATGATATACTGTCCTTCTATATCTCTGACTGCAGTCTTTAAGTTAAAATCTAATGTGTCAGGGTGCCTGGGTGGCTCAGTGGGTTGGGCTTCTGTCTTTGGCTCAGGTCATGCTCTCAGTGCTGGGCTTGAGCCCTGCATCGGGGGGTCTCTGCTCAGCAGGGAGCCTGCTTCTCCCTCTCTCTCTCTGCCTGCCTCTCTGCCTACTCATGATCTCTCTCTCTCTCTCTGTGTCAAATTAAAATTCTTAAAAATTTTTAAAATAAAATTTTAAATTTAAAAAAAATTAAAAATTTTTTAAAATAAAATCTAACTTGTCTGATATGAGAATCATTATCCCAGCTTCCTTTTGAGGTATGTTGGTGTGAAAGATGGTTCTCCATCCCTTCACTTTCAGTCTGGATGTATCTTTAGTTTCAAAATGCCACTCTTGTAGACAGCATATGGGTGGGTCCTGTCATTTTATCCAGTCTTCAACCCTGTGCTGTTTTATGGGAGCATTTAGGTCTTTAACGTTGGAGTGATTTTTGAAAGATATGTTTTTATTGTCATCATGTTACCTGTGAGAACCTTTTTCTATAGATTTTATCTGCAAATTTCTGTTCTATATCACTCTTGGGGTCCTTCTTCTTTTATAGAGCCCCCCCCTTAATATTTTTTGTAGTGCCAGCTTCATAATCTTTTAGTCTTTGCTGGTCTTGGAAGTTCTTTATCTCTCCATTCATTCTGAATGTCAGCCTTACTGGATAAAGTATTCTTGGCTTCATGTTCTTCTCATTTAATGCCCTGAATATGTCTTGCCAGCCCTTTCTGGCTTGCTAGGTTTCTGTGGACAGGTCTGACATTATTCTGATGTTCCCCCTAGATGCTCTTAAGACATTATCTCTGAATTTATGATTTCCCAAAATTTCACAATTACATGTCTGGAGGTCTCTCTAACCACATTTATCTTGGAGGGTGTTCTCTCTGCCTCTAGGACATGAACACTTGATCCATTTCCCAGATTAGGGAAACTCTCACCTATGATTTTTTCAGCTATATCTTCTAGTCCTCTTTCTCTTTTTGCTCCCTCAGGGATCCCAATAATTCTGACATTGGAACACTTCTTGGCATCATTTATTTCTCTAATCCTATTTTCATGGCTTCTGTGCTGTTTGTTCCAAGCCTCCTCCTGATCCCTCTTTTCTATCACTTTGTCTTCTAGATCACTAATTTGATCTTCTGCCTCATTTACCCTAGCTTTCAGAGTATTTAGATTAGATTAGATCTCACTGATAGCATTTTTCCATTTTATTTTATTTCTTTTCAGTGTTCCAGCACTCATTTGTTTTATGCACCACACCCAGTGCTCCAGGCAATATGTGCCCTCCATAATACCCACCACCATGGTCACCCAACCCCCACCCCCTCCCCTCCAAAACCCTCAGTTTGTTTCTCAGAGTCCATAGTCTCTCATGCTTTGTCTCCCCCCCCCCATTTACCCCAACTCACTACTCCACTCCATCTCCCAATGTCCTCCATGTTATTCTTTATGCTCCATAAGTAAGTGAAACCATATGCTAATTGACTCTCTCCCTGACTTATTTCACCCAGCATAATCTCTTCCATCCCCTCAATGTTGATTCAAAAGTTGGGTATTCATCCTTCCTGATGGAGGCATAATACTCCATTGTATATATGGACCATATCTTCTTCATCCATTTGTCTACTGAAGGGCTTCTTGGCTCTTTCCACAGTTTGGTGACTGTGGCCATTGCTGCTATGAGCATTGGGGTACAGATGGCCCTTATTTTCACTATTTCTGTATCTTTGGGGTAAATACCCAGTAGTGCAATTGCCGGGTCATAGGGTAGCTCTATTTTTAATTTCTTTTTTTTAATTTTTTATTTCTTTTCAGCATAACAGTATTCATTGTTTTTGCACCGCATCCAGTGCTCCATGCAATACGTGCCCTCTCTAATACCCACCACATGGTTCAACCAACCTCCCACCACCCGCCCCTTCAAAACCCTCAGATTGTTTTTCAGAGTCCATAGTCTCTCATGGTTCACCTCCCCTTCCAATTTCCATCAACTCCCTTCTCCTCTCCATCTCCCCTTCTCCTCCATGCTATTTGTTATGCTCCACAAATAAGTGAAACATATGATAATTGACTCTCTCTGCTTGACTTATTTCACTCAGCATAATCTCTTCCAGTCCCATCCATGTTGCTACAAAAGTTGGGTATTCATCCCTTCTGATGGAGGCATAATACTCCATAGTGTATAGGGACCACATCTTCCTTATCCATTCGTCCGTTGAAGGGCATCTTGGTTCTTTCCACACTTTGGCGACCGTGGCCATTGCTGCTATAAACATTGGGGTACAGATGGCCCTTCTTTTCACTACGTCTTTATCTTTGGGGTAAATACCCAGTAGTGCAATGGCAGGGTCATAGGGAAGCTCTATTTTTAATTTCTTGAGGAATCTCCACACTGTTCTCCAAAGTGGCTGCACCAACTTGCATTCCCACCAACAGTGTAAGAGGGTTCCCCTTTCTCCACATCTTCTCCAACACATGTTGTTTCCTGTCTTGTTAATTTTGGCCATTCTAACTGGTGTAAGGTGGATCTCAATGTGGTTTTGATTTGAATCTCCCTGATGGCTAATGGTGATGAACATTTTTTCATGTGTCTGTTAGCCATTTGTACGTCTTCATTGGAGAAGTGTCTGTTCATGTCTTCTGCCCATTTATTGACATGATTATCTGCTTTGTGTGTGTTGAGTTTGAGGAGTTCTTTCAAGATCTTGGATATCAGCCCTTTGTCTGTAGTGTCATTTGCAAATATCCTCTCTCTTGTCTTGATGAAGTCCCAAAAGTTCATTTTCGCTTTTGTTTCCTTTGCCTTTGGAGACATATTTTCAAAGAAATTGCTGTGGCCGATGTTGAAGACATTACTGCCTACGTTCTCCTCTAGGATTTAGATAGATTCCTGCCTCGAGTCAAGGGCTTTTATCTGTTCCAAGTTTATCTTTGTGTATGGTGTAAGAGAATGGTTTAGTTTCATTATTCTACATGAGCTGTCCAATTTTCCCAGCACCACTTACTGAAGAGAGGGTTTTTTTTCCACTGTATATTTTTTCCTGCTTATGAGTTGAAGATCATTTGACCATAGAGTTGAAGGTCCATATCTGGGCTCTCTACTCTGTTCCACTGGTCTATGTGTCTGTTTTTGTGACAGTGCCATGCTGCTGTGCCCATAGCATTTTTAAGTTCTTCCAGATCAGCTCTCACTTCTGCCTTAGAAATTCTATGTTGCCACTAATGGCTTTCTCCAACCTAGACAACTGTTACCCTGAATTCTATTTCCAACATCTTGCTTATGTCCATATCCAATAGCTCTGTAGCAGAGGTCACAGTCTCTGAATTTTTCCTCCGTTGTGGGTATTTCCTCTTAGTCATTCTGTTGAGGTACAGTTGAGGGAATTTGCAGAGTCCAAACTATTGACCACAATCCAAGCAAGATGCATTTTTAATAGGAAATTTAGGGTTCTTGGCCTATTGTTCTTTCAGGCTGTTTTGGTGGGGGGGTGCCTACCACACCATTACTCAGGCAAACCTGTGTGGGCAGAATTGCCTTGCTCCTTGTGGTGGGGGATGGGCTCAGTGAAAACCAGTTGGGAGGGCTTTTTTCTCTGGCGGCTTTCCCTGGTGGGTTTCCGTGTTCCTTCCAAGAATCAAAGCAGATATGACTGTGTCCAAACTTCTGTCTCAGACCAGAGAGACCACATAAATTCTGCTCTCTAGAAAACCTTTGAGGTCACACTGACTCTGTTTTTGTCTGAGGGGCTAAATACCACAGTGACCTGGGTTGTGTGCCCAACAGCACCACTCCCAGGCCCTGCTTCCAGGTCCAGGCAAGTCTCTGCCCTTTGTGCTTCTAAAACCACCAGCTGCCCCCAGCTCACACACATGCCCCCGCAGCTCCAGGTTTCAGCTTGGGTGACTACCCTAAAGTCCTTTCCCTCTGGCTACTCGTCTGTGAGTCTGTGCCAGGGCCCCAGCGTGGGATACTTTTGCACTCCTCTGTTATTTCACCTTCCCAGTGTCAGCGCTTGTGGTGACTGCCTCTCTCTTCCATTTATCTTCTGATGTCTGCCCACAGAATCATAACTCTCCTCTTCATACCTTGAAATCAGCCATCAGAGATATTCTGTTGGTATAGATCCTGATTTATCTTCTTATATCTCAGGCTGATTTCATGGGGGTTCAGAGTGGTCTGGCAGATATCCAGCTCAATTCAGGGGACTGGTTGAAATAGGGTCCCTTACTCCTCTGTCATCTTGCCTCCCTCCCCCAGTAACTGATTCTTAATTGAAAAAAGGAAGTCAAAATAAAACTAATAAGAACTCCTTAATAAAATGGAAAATGAAAAAAATATGTCACACTTTATCAAGCCTTTCAGATTGGATAACATATATTGTTCTATTTTCAATTCACTGACCTTTTCCTTTGTAATATTCATTCTGTCACTAAACCTATAAGGGTGTTTTAATGAAAGTGTTATATTTTTAAGTTCTGGCCTTTGCATTTGCTTCTGTTTTATAATTTCTGTTTCTCTACTAAAAATTCCTATCTTTTCACTCATTTGAAATTTATTTTTTTTTTACTTCATTGAGCATGTTACAATAAATAGCTTAAATTCTTTGGTCATTTCAACATCAGGATCATGTCAGGATTAAGAACTCTTTATTGTTTTTTCCTGTTAGAATTAATTGTATATTCCTCATTCTTTGTATGTTGAGTCCTTTAGCATCATCTTCTGGATATTGTTAATGTTATGTCAAGATATGTAGACTCTGGGTCCTGTTATAATCTTCTGGAGATTATTCTTTTTTCTTTTGCAGTTAGAAGTTAAGTTCAGACCACAATTTCTTTCTCACCTTCCATAGATACTGGTTCAAATTCATATTATCCATGATAGTTTCAGTCTGTCTCACATATGCTGAGTTCAGCACTTGTGCAGATGGTTCAAATTTCTGTTGAGTTCTTTAAACTTTGTTATGTTGATTTGTGCCTGTTTGGACTCTGGACTCTCTGTCCAGAGTTAGAGACTTATATGTGTGGTTCTAATCTCAAATAGTTCTCTAGGATTCACTAGGCTGGTTTTGGTCTCTACCACACATGCATTATTCAGAATTCTACATATTCATGCACAGAACTGGAGGTGTGGAATTTCCTGGCCCTCTTCTCTGGGATTCCTTCATTCTCCAACCCACAGGTGCTACTTTCCATGGTTTCTCTGGGTAGAAAGATGAGGATACTATGGAAGTGCTAGGCCTTTATGCCACCATGCCATGTTATGACTTAGGTTTGCCTGTCCTGGAGGGAAATCTAAGAGAAAGAAAAAAATCATCACAAGAGAGTTACTTCTCCAAGTATCAACTCCCTTCCACAATCCACTTGGTTTTATTTATCTTTCAGCATCTATGGATACTTGGTTTTTATATTTTGTGTACAGTTTCAGTTGCAATCAGAAAGGGGGATAAACTTTAATAGGTCTATACCTCCAAAGAACAATTAGAAGTCAATATTCTTTCTTATTATGTAACTCAGTTAAAATATTCTTCCTTCAGCTAACTTCTAGATTTAAAAATAGATTAAATGTGCTATTTCTTCTCTGCCAAATCCTCTGCAATTGATATGTGCACCCATAATCTGGGGATCTGGGAAGGGACATAGCTAGAACTGTGTCCATCCTAGAGCCCTCTGTGGGGTAACATAGGTCAGCATGAGTCACACCATAACTCTGAATAAAGAGAGAAGGATGCGAGTCAACCTGAATCCTGTCTGAATTTGAAAGGAAATGCTTAAAAGTCCCATGACCATTGGTTGTACCAAGGTGGAAGCACAAGTATGTCAGTATTCAAGAGGTCAAATAGAACGTCATGAGCTCTTTGGGGTCCTTTTATTAGATACCTTCTGATCTCCCTTTCCCTGCTGTTTCTTTTTCCTTTTCCATGATCTCATCTTATTTTAAAATCATCTCCATCAAAATCTGACCTAATCAAACACACACACACACACACACACACACACACACACACACACACTCTGATTTTTAAAACCTTTTAGTATCTGAGACCATTCAGCTATTTTCACAAACATCTAGAATATATTATAATTGAAATTATTTTTAACTGACTAAAATTACAGCACTATTTTTAGAGAATGTCACAGTTTGGTTAGAAACAGATTACTGAAACTGATAAGAGCTCATTTTAAATCCTTTTTTCTGCAAACATCCAAAAATGAAAATATCTGTGTGTCCATCTCCCCCCAGAATTATGCATGTATCTTCCCAATGCACTGACTACAATCTTGTTTGTAAATGACCCTCGTGTTCAGGAGCCAAGTAGAAAAGCTAGACAACCACTCTCAGTCTCTGAAAATAAACGTCTTATGTTGTTCCTTCACACTGAATCAGAGATTCATTGAAGGCATTTATAATTTTAAAAACAAATTCTATTTTCATATCCCATGGAAGAGATACATTAGAAGAAACTTGAATACTTATTGAAAAATACTAAAACAATAAAATGAAATTTAAAAATTTTATTAAGTGTTTTTCGTAGTAATAGTGCTGTGTTTTCCTGTGTTTTAATTTGCTTCGTTTTATTTTTAAGGGGGGTAATTTCTATATTTGTTAGTTTTCCCCAAAGGCAAGAAAAATGAGTCATTGGTATTTTTGAACTTTTAATCTGAATATATTGATGGTCAATCTGTGCCCCTCAAATGTAGGCAACTGTACTTTCTGCCACAGAACTCTTCAAAACCAATTTTTCCAGTGAGTGAACACTCTTTTACTCATTTGCATTATTTTACATCTCATTTGTTCTTAAAACTTCTTAACACAGTTGAGAATTATAAGAAACATATGACTTTTACGTTATAAACCTCGGGGCTTATGAATAAAGGTAACTTATGCCAAAAAGTAACTTATATACAAGGAAATGATGGATAGCCAAGGAGAACATGGAATGCTGCAGTGAAGTGTGGTTTGGAGGCATGAGTTATTAACATGAAATTGTTACATGAAACCTACAAATTAGAGCCTTTATCCCTCTTATTATTAGCACTATTATTATTTTCAGTGACAGACTCTTGGCATAGCTAAAAATGTCCTACTGAAAAAGACACAAATAAATCTAGATGCACAGGAAGACTTTGCAAACGTCCTGGACACCCAAATATGGAAATGGACACAAAGCATGAACATGCCTAAAAGGATAACTCATTGTTTAAGAGCCAAGAAATCACCAAAGCTTCCTAATAATGCTTAAAGATTGCATTTTTTTTTAATTTCTTCTTGGTTTAAGACTCCGATAAAAATATCCTCACAAGAATCCTTCTTAGATGAATCCATACAAGAACAATGCTTCACACAGCACCTGTGACAATTATTGTGAATGACTATGATATCTCTGGACACACAGTTCCATTTATAAACATAAGTATTTTATAAATGTAAAATCCTCATAAAGCAATATTCCATGTTGCTCAGTCCCGTTCATTCCTTTACTTGTTTGACAAATATTTACTGAGTGCTTATTATGTGTCAGGCACTGTTAGGCAGCCAGCAGCAAGCTTAGGAAGAACACCCAGGTAGAACTGACAAGTACAAAAACACATTCACCTAGTAAGAAGGCCATTAGGTCTGGTTTCAGTGAACAAGTGCACATATGATGGAACATAATGTGTGAGTGGCAGCTGCAGCCAGATCATTCATGTTCAATAAATTATGGTTGAGGCTTTGGATTTTATTTTAAGTGCAATGAGGACAACACACTGCAGTGAAAACACCAAATGTTATTGTTCTTGCCAAACATTCTAAGAAAATGGATGGCATTTGCAGCAGTACAGAAGGACATCTGCTGCTTAAACATTTTCCCCAAAAGATCCAATAAGCACCTGAAGGCTAGCTTTTCAATATCACAGGACAAAATTCTCAAACCCAAACCTACCACCTGAGAAATCAAGAAATCTACTTAATGTCTCTCAACTCCCTAAAACAGCTAATGCTTGTTTTATTCTTGTGATCATAGATAAAGATAAGTTGAGCTATTTTCTAATGTTTAAGCTAATAATTAAGAGAATTCAAATATTATCTATAGCTTCAAAACACATGGGAAAATAGATACAAAAGCATTTTAACAATATGCTCATCAGTAAATGGGAAAAGAAAATGCCAAAGAAATATAATATATCAAATATAAGGCATAACAGTGAATAGTTTAAAATTAGACCCAAATGTATATTCTTTACTGGAAACCAACTAAAAACAAAATGAAAGAGATTAAAAATAAGTGAATGAGCAATTTCAGGAGACTTCCAGTCCAAACAGAATGGTATAGACCCCCTTCTATCTGCTCATCTGTGCTAAGCACAACTATAAACCCTGGAAATAAATCAAGAGAACTTGATTTATTTAAACTTCTTTAAAAGAGAACTCTTAAAGGTGGCAATTGGAAAGCAAACTGGTTTGGTACCTCAGGATAAGAAGAATGATGAGCAGTAGGCCATCATCTGTCTCCCAGAACCAACATTTTCTGACCCCCCACCATAGAACAAGGCAGCCACATGGGCTTGTTCTTCTCCTAGGTGGAATGGGATCCTGCTGACAATACCAGATGATTATGGTTCCCCAACAAGAAATATCAGTAGAAGTCCTGCCAACAAAGGTAACCATGAAAGCTATCCCTTCCCTGTTGAGAAACACCTGGTAGGCACACAGATCCTACAGAGAGATGCCATTATAACACAAACCGGGGATCTCAGTCCTTTGGACACCAGGCCTGAAACCCCCTTCTTTGCCAAGAGATACCTAGGGTAGCTATGGGACGCTTGTGGAAGTATCCCATCATAGAGCATGGCTCCTAAAAAATGTTCTGAGGTCCCCACAGGAAGGGGGATCCTACTATAATAAACAGTCGCTTAGGAGGCCTCTTCATTCCTGCAGGCCTGAGACTCCTCTTTTCCAACATGGGAAAACCCATGCAGCCCAACCTGGGGATATCCCTTCTTTCAGCTCTTTGAAAATCAAACTGTCATTAAAATCATAGACCACAGGACAGAACCTGAGGACTAAACTTAAAACAGGATGACTGCCTGATGAAATAAAAGATTTCAGTATGACTCAGAGTCCCCTAAAATAATGGATAAAATATTCAGGATACAACCAAAAGTCATCCATTATATCAGAAACCAAAAACAAAACAAAACAAAACACAACAACAAGAATGACAAAACAGTTTGAATGAAAAAGGACAATCAAATTGACATAAACACTAAGATAAATAAGATGTTGGATTACCTAAACAGGATTTTAAAGCAGCCATCATAAAAATGTCCAATAATTAATTACAAATTATCTTTAAAGTTTTTTTTAATATAAAATCAGAGAGGAGAAATAGAGCTTATTTTTCTTAATGGAAATTATAGAACTAAAAAATACAGTAAAATAAATCTTTTAAAAAATTCTTAGTATAGGCTCAAGGTAGAGTGGATACAACAGAGGAAAGAATCAGTGAATTTGAAAACAGATCAATAGAATTCACCTAATATGAACAACAGAGAGAAAACAAATTGGGGGGAAAAAGTGAATAGAGCCTCAGGCCTGAGGGATTATTAAAAAAACATATTTCTAATATCTGTGTCATTGGATTCCAAGGTGAGAATGAGGATAGTGTTGAGAAAGTATTTTCTGAAATAAAAGCTGAAATTTCCCCAAATTTGACAAAGATACACACCTGTACACAAAAGACACAAATTTGTAGATTCAAAAACCTAAGCAAACCTCTCGAACATAGAAATAGGATGAATCCAAAAATATCCACACTAAGACATACCATAAACTTCTGAAACTAAAGAAAAAAATAATAATAATACTGAGAGCACCCAGACAATTCCATGTATTACATATAAGGGAACATCAATTTGAATGGCAAAATATTTCTTATCTGAAACCATGAGGGCCAGGAAGAAATGATATAGCATTTTTTGAGGGATTAAAGAAAAGAACTGCCAACTATACTTTCTATATTCAGCGAAACTATCCTTCAAGAATGAAAATGAAATAAAGATACTCTCAAATAAAGGAAAACTAAAAGAATTTGTCTCTACCCGACTTATCCTTAAATATTGCCTAAAAGGAGTACTTCAAACACAATGGAAATTATAAAGAGAAGAATTCTGAGGTATCAGGAAAGAAAGGGAACAATAGAGTAGAAACATGTGCATACAACAAACTATTCTTTTCCTCATGGGTTTTATATATCATGTTTTATAATTAAAATAAAAATTATGATATCATGTTTATAGCAGCAATGGCCACGGTCGCCAAACTGTAGAAAGAACCAAGATGCCCTTCAACGGATGAATGGATAAGGAAGATGTGGTCCATATACACTATGGAGTATTATGCCTCCATCAGAAAGGATAAATACCCAACTTTTGTAGCAACATGGATGGGACTGGAAGAGATTATGCTGAGTGAAATAAGTCAAGCAGAGAGAGTCAAGTGTCATATGGTTTCACTTATTTGTGGACCATAACAAATAGCATGGAGGACAAGGGGAGTTAGAGAGGAAAAGGGAGTCGGGGGAAATTGGAAGGGGAGGTGAACCATGAGAGACTATGGACTCTGAAAAACAATCTGAGGGTCTGAGGGTTTTGAAGGGGCGGGGGGTGGGAGGTTGGGGGAACCAGGTGGTGGGTATTAGAGAGGGCACAGATTGCATGGAGCACTGGGTGTGGTGCAAAAACAATGAATACTGTTATGCTGAAAATAAATTTAAAAAATTTAAAAAAAAATTATATCATCCGATAATCGAGATAATGATTTTAAACACAGTAGGTTAAAGAAATCTCAATAGAAATGAAGTTTTCACACTTCACTCAAAGCAGTAAATGATAATACCAGTAAACTCTAATAAGTCACAAATGTATGTTGTAACTCTCAATGTAACCACTACAAAAACTATTCAAAGATATAATACTCAAATATACTATGAGTAAATCAAGATACAACCCCCAAACCTCAAGGAAGTCAAGGAAAGAGAAACACAGAAACTAGAAACAGAAGAAATAAACAGAAAATAAATAAGGTAAATTGCAGATTTAAATCTTAAAATTTTTTAAAATAACTCAACTACATATTATCTGCAAAAAAAAATTTATAAGTCAATAATATTGGAAGATTGAAAGTAGAATGACAGGAAAGGATATATCACACACAGAAATTAAGTGATTATATTAATATCAAAATTAGTAGAGACCAAAAATGTCATTAAATAATGATAAATGCATCACTTCAATGGAAAGACATAACAATCCTAAATGTGTACACAAGGAATAATAAAACAGAAAAGAAAAATGGTAGAGCTAAAAGAAAAATTAGACAAATCCATGCTTGTAGTAGGGGGCCTCAACAACCCCCTTTCAGCATCTAATACAACTATTATATATAAAAGTTATTTAAGATATAGAAAAATTGAATGACACTGGATCAAAAAAATTTTATTCACATATATGGAACATTCCAGTCAACAAAGGAATACAGTTTTTTTTTCAACTTCTCATAGAAGATTTGCCAAGAGACTATGTTCTAGGTCATCAACAAGTGTTAAAGAATGGAAATCATACAGATTATGTTCTCCAGACATAATTATGGAATAAAAATAGAAATCAGTAACAGGAAGACAATAGAAAAATCTCTAAAATATATGAAAACTAAACAACATTCTTCTAAATAATCTGTGGGTCAATAAAGTAGCCTCAAAGTAAAATTTAAAATACAGATAAATGAATGGTAATAAAAATGCAACATATCAAAATGCATAGGATACAGTTGAAGCAGAACTGAAAGGAAATTTTATAGCACTACATGTTAACATTAGAAAAGAGGAAAACTTTTGGGGCACCTGGGTGGCTCAGTGGGTTAAAGACTCTGCCTTCACCTTGGGTCATGATCCCAGAGTCCTGGGATCAAGCCCTGCATGGCTCTCTGCTCAGCAGGGAACCTGCTTCCATCCCCCTCTCTCTCTCTGCCTACTTGCGACCTCTGTCAAATAAATAAACAAAATCTTTAAAAAAAGAAAGAAAGAAAGAAAGAAAAGAAGAAAACTTTCAAATCAGCAAGCTAAATTTCTACTTCAGAGAAGAAATAGAAAAAAGGAGCAAAAGACACTAAAATGAAGCAGAAGGGAGGAAATAATAAAGTCAGAGCAAAAAATTAAAATACAAACACAATAGAGAAAACCAACGGTTGTGGGGAGGTCTTTCTTCGGGAAAGATCAATAAAATTGACAGACCTATAACAAGACTGACAATATGCAAATAAAGATACACAAATTACCAACATCGAGAATGAAATACAGAATTGCACTACAAAGACTGTAGTCATAAAAAAAATAGTAAAAGAATACTAGCAGGGCACCTGGATGTCTGAGTCGGTTAAGTGTCTGACTTTGGCTCAGGTCCTGGGATAAAGCTCCACATTAGATTCCATACTAAGTGGGGAGTCTGCTTCCTGCCTGCTCCTTCTCCCCCTACTCCCCACTTAAGCTCTCCTTCTCTCAAATAAATAAATAAAATACTTTTTTCTTTTTTTTCAGGGTTCCAAGATTCATTGTTTATGCACCACACCCAGTGCTCCATGCAATATGTCCCCTCCTTAATACTCAACACCAGGCTCACCCATCCCCCCACCTCCTCTCCCCTCCAAAACCCTCAGTTTGTTTCTCAGAGTCCACAGTCTCTCATGCTTTATCTCCCCCTCTTATTTCCCCCAATTCACTTTTCCTTTCCTTCTCCTAATATCCAATAAAATCTTTTAATTATTTGTTTGTGTGACAGAGAGAGAGATCACAAGTATGCAGAGAGATGGGGGGGGAGCAGGCACCCTGCCAAGCAGAGAGCCTATTGTGGGGCTGGATCCCAGGACCCTGGGATCATGACCTGAGCCAAAGGTAGAGGCTTTAATCCACTGAGCCACCCAGGCACCCTCCAATAAAATCTTTAAAAAAAAAAAAACACTATGAAAACCTTAATACCCACAAATTCAATAACCAAGAAGAAATGGACCAACTCCTCAAGAAACACAAAATATCAAAACTTAGCTTAGATAAACTAGATAATCTGAATATCTCTTTAACCTTTAAAAAGGTCAACTTCATATTTTAAAATCTCAAAAAAAAAAAAAAAAAAAAGAAAGAAAGAAAGAAAAAGGAAGGCAGAAAGCGAGGAAGGAAGGGAAGGTGGGAGGGAAGAAGGAATCTCCAGGTTCAGATGGTTTCACTGAAGAATTCTACCAAACATGTGAAGAAGAATTAACACCAATTCTATACAATCTTTTCCAGAAAATAAGACGAAAGACTTCCTAACTCATTTTATGAAGCTGAAGTCATACAAAGATAGTATAAAAAATAAAACTATGTATCAGTGTATCTCATGAACTCAAATACAAAAATCCCCAACAAAATGTTAAAAAACTAAACTCACAAATATATGAAAAAATTATATACCATAACCAAATGGGATTACTTCTAGGTATTTTTTATTATTTGAAAATCCACCAATTTTTTATTTATTTGAAAATAATTTTTCAAATAATATTTATTATTTGAAATCCACCAATTTATTATTTGAAAATCCACCAATGTAATCAACCAGATTAATAAGTTGAAGGATAAAAATCATGATTTTGCTGTGAAGCCTCAGAAGTAACACCCTGAGTTTAGACATTCTCTGAAATTTCCTGCCTACACTGAGTTCAAACTTCTGGTCTCTACAACTGTAAGAGAATAAATCTAGGTTGTTTAAAGGGTTCCTGTGATTAGGGTGAAAAGAAATACATGTTACAGATAAAAAATTCCCTTTCTCATCTTGCAAGGCTTCAACCAGCCCCATCATTTATTGACTTAAAGATTTTGCTTTCCAATCCTTGATTTCCCCCCCAGTTCCTTTGATAGGAATTCCTAATACAATGAAGGAAGTACATCATAACAGAATCCACTAGTCTTAACATGTGCCCTACTACCCAGAAACACTAGACTCAATAGAATGGTGGCTGGCTGAAGTTTCAGCTGTACTACCTGCTGCTGCAACCTAATACCCTGCAACTTTGGGGTGTCCTCCTACATTATGCAGTATATGTTTTAAACAAATTACCAATACATATATGTCATTATCTCCTGCATACCTACGAGAAAGCATGAGTGCAAGAACCAGAGGGTAGAGACAGGAGGGATCCTTCTTGCTCTAATACCCAGTAACCCAACTAATGAATTTTTGCTCTCTGTCTCTACAGTCTTGAGCTCAGGGAATACAGCGAACAGAAAACACAATGAAAGTGCTGTTATTTTGGAAACTGAGAGCATCCTGTGGCCTTTGGGGATCCTTATATGCTGTAACCAGCAAGCAGACAAGAAGAGTCCCTCTGCTATCTAGGATGATCAGTCCCAATTATCAGAGAGAGATGGGCTGCTATTCTTTCATAGGGGCAAGGAGAACTATCCAGAAGTGGGGCATTCAGTCATATGTGTTTCCTTGCATTCTGTCAGTTCTAATCCATGGACACCTGGGCATTCGTGAAGACAGATCACCAAGGACTCAGATCCTATGGAAATGAGCGTTTGAGTCACCTCCAACAGTGAATAAAATCCATGTAGCTGAGGTGGTGGTAGGGTAAGGCAAAGATGATGTTAGAGAAGGAAGCTGGTTAACAATCCAGACTTCATTTCAGCTATAGAAGCTGGGACTGAAGCAGATATGTGTTATGGTATTTCACTGTTTCTTCCCCCACCGCTGCCCTTCATTCTCCATTGCCATATATGAAGAGGACTAGAGTAGCTAACACTTTAAGTTTCAGGTATAACTGATTAACATCACTCTACACTGCAAGAGGTTGATGGGATAATATGCAACTCCTGTGTTCGGGAGAGGTGTTTTTCTCCTGGACTAGGATGAAAAATAGATCTTAACATTCATAGGAGCAGGACTAAACAGAAACAGCCCACATTTTCCACCGTCCACTCTCAGCCTTCTCTTTGGCTCTGTGAACCTGTAAGTTATGCTTCCTGGTCTACCTCAGTCAAGCTCTCCTATCTTCTGATCTTGTGTGAGTCTGGACAATGGAACACACTGGAAGAACTCACCAGTTAGGAAAGAACAGGGTGTGTTTAATTTCATGGCTCCTTCCTGATCAGGCTCCAGACTATTAGGCAGCATCCTGCTACAAACCAGGGCTGAGCAGCACTCTCCAGAGCTACAAATCCCACCTTTCCCTTTGTCCCTTTGGGCCATGCTGTCATGACGTCTGTTCTTATCTGGTGCAGAACTTCAACACAGACATTCTTTCCCCAAACACTTGACCTTCAATTACATAATCTCTTTCTTGCTGAGACCTTATGCAACAAGAGGAGTCTGAAAGAGTCACCCAGTTTCAAAAATGTTCTTTACAGAATTGTTTGAGGTGGGAAAAAGTAGAAAATATCCAAAATGCCAGCTGAGTATGGCACAGCCATATGATATTTTAGATAATATGGCAATACATTTACATGAAAAAAAGAGTTCAGAAGCAGGTTATTAGAGAATATGTATAATTGTGATGTGGGAAATTTTTAATTATATTTTTAATTATAAATTCATGTATAGGAATAAATGATTCTAATTTTTAAAAATGATTCTAATTTTATTTTAAAAATATACATATGGAAAATAAAAAGGCTACACAATAAAATATTGAAGATTCTGAATGTGGCATAAAGCATACGTATTTTCTTCTTTTTATCTAAATTTTCTGACTTTAATAAGTGTGAGTAGTATCCTTTTTGTTAAAGTTAAAATTCTAAATTAGAATTTTTTTCAAAGAAGTTACTAAGTGTTTAAAAACTTAAGGAAAATATTTCCACAATCATATTTTTTTCTTCTATACCTGGAAGATAAGGCCCAGGCAAAGATGCCTCTCAGAGAGAATCAAAAGCAGCAGGTAGATGAGGTAATCAGGATAGTTTTGTCTTGCATGGGATTTCAACATGCCTCATGCATGTCCCTATGAGAACAACATGTACAACTGCATGTAAATAAATAATGACATATCCCTGAAAGGGAGGAGAAAGAAAGAAGCCTAGAAGATATAGTGGAAAAAGTTCTTCATGAAAATTTTCCCAATCTGGCAAATGGAACCAGCGTTCATGTACTAGAGGCAGAAAGGCCTCCACCCAAGATTATAGATTCCAAAAACACATCAAGGCACCTGATAGTCAAATTGAGGAATCATAATTGTAGATACAATCTCTTGAAAGCCGCTAAGATGAAGAGGCTCTTTACTTACAGAGAAGAGGCCATCAGAATAACATCAGACCTGTCCACAGAGACCTGGCAAGCCAGAAAGGGCTGGCACGATATATTCAGGGCACTAAATGAGAAGGACATGCAGCCAAGAATACTTTATCCAGCAAGACTGACATTCAAAATGGATGGAGAGATAAAGAGTTTCCAAAACCAGCAAGGCTTAAAAGACTATGCAACCACCAAGCCGACACTGCAGGAAATATTAAGGGGGGTTCTATAAAAGAGGAAAAATCCTAAGAATAGCATTGAACAGAAATATAGAGACAATCCTCAGAAAGAAAGACTTCAAAGAGTAACACGATGTCAATAAAAACGTATCTATCAATAATCACTCTCAATGTGAATGGCCTAAATGCGCCCATAAAATGACACAGGGTTGCAGATTGGATAAAACGACAGGATCCATCCATATGTTGTCTACAAGAGACCCATTTTGAACCTAAAGATACATCCAGACTGAAAGTGAAGGGACGGAGAAGCATCTTTCATGCCAATGGGCCTCAAAAGAAGGCCAGGGTAGCGATTCTCATATCAGATAAATTAGATTTTAAACTAAAGACTGTAGTCAGAGATACAGAAGGATACTAATCATTCTTAAAGGGACTATCCACCAAGATGATCTAACAATTGTAAATATCTATGCCCCCAATATGGGAGCAGCCAATTACATAAGAAAACTATTAATGAAGATAAAGAGTCATACTGATATGAATACATTAGTAGTAGGAGATCTTAACATGCCTCCCTCAGAAATAGATCATCGAAGCAGAAAATCAATAAAGAAATAAGAGCATTGAATGACACATTGGACCAGATGGACCTCATAGATATATACAGAACATTCCACCCTAAAACAACAGAATACTCATTCTTCTCAAGTGCACATGGAACCTTCTCAAGAATAGACCATATACTGGGTCACAAATCAGGACTCAACCAATACCAAAAGACTGAGATTATTCCCTGCATATTCTCAGATCACATTGCATTGAAACTGGAGCTCAATCACAAGGAAAAGTTTGGAAGGAATTCAAATACCTGGAAGCTAAAGACCACCTTGCTTAAGAATGCTTGGATCAACCAGGAGATCAAAGAAGAACTGAAACAATTCATGGAAACCAATGAGAATGAAGACATTTTGGTCAAAAACCTATGGGATACAGCAAAGGCGGTCCTAAGGGGGAAATACATAGCCATCCAAGCCTCCCTCAAAAAAATTGAAAAATCCAGAATACACCAGCTGTCTCTACACCTTAAAGAACTGGGGAATCAACAACAAATCAAACCAACTCCACACATAAGAAAGGAAATAATCAAGATTAGAGCAGAGATCAATGAGATACCAGAGATACAGCAGAACGTATCAATGAAACTAGAAGCTGGTTTTTTGAAAGAATCAATAAGATCGATAAACCATTGGCCACACTAATCCAAAAGAAAAGAGAGAAAGCCCAAATTCATAAAATTGTGAATGAAAAGGGAGAGATCACAACTCACACCAAGGAAGTAGAAACAATCATCAGAAGTTATTATCAACAGTTATATGCCAATAAGCTAAGCAACCTAGATGAAATGGATGCACTCCTGGAAAACTATAAACTTCCAATATTGAACCAGGAAGAAATTGACAACCTGAATAGACCGATATCTAGTGAGGAGATTGAAGCAGTGACCAAAAACCTCCCAAAAAACAAGAGCCCAGGACCTGACGGATTCCCTGCGGAATTCTACCAAACGTTCAAAGAAGAAATAACACCTATTCTCCTGAAGCTGTTTCAAAAAATTGAAGCTGAAGGAAAACTTCCAGACTCTTTCTATGAAGCCAGCATTAGCCTGATCCCCAAACCAGGCAAAGACCCTACCAAAAAGGAGAATTTCAGACCAATATCACTGATGAATATGGATGCTAAGATTCTCAACAAGACCCTAGCAAACAGGATCCAACAGCACATTAAAAAGATTATCCACCATGACCAGGTGGGATTCACTCCTGGGCTACAAGGATGGTTCAACATTGGCAAATCAATCAATGTGATAGAACAAATCAAGAGAAGAGAGAAGAACCACATGGTCCTCTCAATTGATGATGAAAAGGCACTTGACAAAATCCAGCATCCGTTCCCAATTAAAACGCTTCAAAGTATAGGGATAGAGGGAACATTCCTGAACTTCATCAAATCTATCTATGAAAGACCCACAGCAAATAGCATCCTCAATGGGAAAAAGCTTGCAGCCTTCCTGTTGAGATCAGGAACACGACAAGGATGCCCACTCTCACCACTCTTGTTCAACATAGTATTAGAAGTCCTAGCAACAGCAATCAGACAACAAGGAGAAATAAAAGGTATCCAAATTGGCAATGAAGAAGTCAAACTCTCTCTCTTTGCAGATGACATGATTCTTTATATGGAAAACCCAAAAGACTCCACCCCCAAACTACTAGAACCCATACAGCAATTCAGCAATGTGGCAGGATACAAAGTCAATGTACAGAAATCAGTGGCTTTCTTATACACTAACAATGAAAATACAGAAAGGGAAATTAGAGAATCGATTCCATTTACTATAGCACCAAGAACCATAAGCTACCTGGGAATAAGCCTAACCAAAGAGGTAAAGGATCTGTACTTGAGGAACCACAGAACACTCATGAAAGAAATTGAAGAAGACACAAAAAGATGGAAAATCATTCCCCGTTCATGGATTGGAAATATAAAGATTGTTAAAATGTCTATACTGCTGAGAGCAATCTTAACTTTCAATGCCATCCCAATCTAAATTCCCCCAGCATTCCTCAAAGTGCTGGAACAAGCAATCTTAAAATTTTTATGGAACCAGAAAAGACCCCAAATCACTAAGGAAATATTGAAAAAGAAAAACAAAGCTGGGGTCATCACGTTGCCTGATTTCAAGCTTTACTACAAAGCTGTGATCACCAAGACACCATGGTACTGGCATAAAAACAGACACATAGACCAGTGGAACAGAGTAGAGAACCCAGATATGGACCCTCAACTCTATGGTCAAATAACCTTCAACAAAACAGGAAAAAATATACAGTGGAAAAAAGACAGTCTCTTCAATACATGGTGCTGGGAAAACTGGACAGCTATATGTAGAAGAATGAAACTCGACCATTCTCTTACACCGTACACAAAGATAAACTCAAAATGGATAAAAGACCTCAACGTGAGACAGGAATCCATCAGAATCCTCGAGGAGAACGTAGGCAGTAACCTCTTTGATATCAGCCACAGCAACTTCTTTCAAGATATGTCTCCAAAGGCAAAGGAAACAAAAGTGAAAATGAACTTTTGGGACTTCATCAAGATCAAATGCTTCTGCACAACAAAGGAAACAGTCAACAAAACAAAGAGG
>NW_019154171.1:882408-909499 GCF_002288905.1 Enhydra lutris kenyoni | reverse complement strand
CAACCCACGGAATGGGAGAAGATATTTGCAAATGACAGGACAGACAAAAGATTGATATCCAGGATCTATAAAGAACTCCTCAAACTCAACACACACAAAACAGATAGTCATATCAAAAAATGGGCAGAAGATATGAACAGACACTTCTCCAATGAAGACATACAAATGGCCATCAGACACATGAAAAAATGTTCATCATCACTAGCCATCAGGGAGATTCAAATGAAAACCACATTGAGATACCACCTTCCACCACTTAGAATGGCCAAAATTAGCAAAACAGGAAACAACATGTGTTGGAGGGGATGTGGAGAAAGGGGAACCCTCTTACACTATTGGTGGGAATGCAAGTTGGTGCAGCCTCTTTGGAGAACAGTGTGGAGATTCCTCAAGAAATTAAAAATAGAGCTTCCCTATGACCCTGCAATTGCACTACTGTGTATTTACCCCAAAGATACAGAGGTAGTGAAAAGAAAGGCCATCTGTACCCCAATGTTTATAGCAGCAATGACCACGGTTGCCAAACTATAGAAAGAACCAAGATGCCCTTCAACAGACGAATGGATAAGGAAGATGTGGTCCATATACACTATGGAGTATTATGCCTCCTTCAGAAAGGATGAATACCCAACTTTTGTAGCAACATGGACGGGACTGGAAGAGATTATGCTGAGTGAAATAAGTCAAGCAGAGAGAGTCAATTATCATAGAGTTTAACTTATTTGTGGAGCATAACAAATAGCATGGAGGACATGGGGAGTTAGGAGAAGGGAGTTGGGGGATATTGAAAGGGGAGGTGAACAATGAGAGACTATGGACTCTGAAAAACAATCAGAAAGTTTGAAGAGGGGGGCGTGGGAGGTTGGGGGAACCAGGTGGTGGGTATTAGAGAGGGCACAGATTGCATGGAGCACTGGGTGTGGTACAAAAACTATGAATACTGTTATGCTGAAAATAAATTTAAAAAAATGTTTTTTAAAAAGTCTATACTGCCTAGAGCAATCTATACTTTTAATGCCATTCCAATCAAAATTCCACCGGTATTTTTCAAAGAGCTGGAACAAACAATCCTAAAATTTGTATGGAATCAGAAGAGACCGCAAGTTGCTAAGGAAATGTTGAAAAGCAAAAATAAAACTGGCGGCATCACATTATCCGATTTCAAGCTTTACTACAAAGCTGTATTCACCAAGACAGCATGGTACTGGCATAACAACAGACACATAGACCAGTGGAACAGAGTAGAGAACCCAGATATGGACCCTCAACTCTTTGATCAGTTAATCTTCGACAAAACAGGAAAAATTATACAGTGGAAAAAAGACAGTCTCTTCAATACATGGTGCTGGGAAAATTGGACAGCTATATGTAGAAGAATGAAACTCGACCATTCTCTTACACCGTACACAAAGATAACTCAAAATGGATAAAAGACCTCAACATGAGACAGGAATCCATCAGAATCCTCGAGGAGAACATAGGCAGTAACCTCATCGATATCAGCCACAGCAACTTCTTTCAAGATATGTCTCCAAAGGCAAAGGAAACAAAAGTGAAAATGAACTTTTGGGACTTCATCAAGTTCAAATGCTTCTGCACAACAAAGGAAACAGTCAACAAAACAAAGAGACAACCCACGGAATGGGAGAAGATATTTGCAAATGACAGGACAGACAAAAGATTGATATCCAGGATCTATAAAGAACTCCTCAAACTCAACACACACAAAACAGTCAATCATATAAAAAAAATGGGCAGAAGATATGAACAGACACTTCTCCAATGAAGACATACAAATGGCCATCAGACACATGAAAAAATGTTCATCATCACTAGCCATCAGGGAGATTCAAATGAAAACCACATTGAGATACCACCTTCTACCACTTAGAATGGCCAAAATTAGCAAAACAGGAAACAACATATGTTGGAGGGGATGTGGAGAAAGGGGAACCCTCTTACACTGTTGGTGGGAATGCAAGTTGGTGCAGCCACTTTGGAGAACAGTGTGGAGATTCCTCAAGAAACTAAAAATAGAGCTTCCCTATGACCCTGCAGTAGCAGTACTCGGTATTTACCCCAAAGATACAGATGTAGTGAAAAGAAGGGCCATCTGTACCCCAATGTTTATAGCAGCAATGGCCACGGTCGCCAAACTGTAGAAAGAACCAAGATGCCCTGCAACAGATGAACGGATAAGGAAGATGTGGTCCATATACACTATGGAGTATTATGCCTCCTTCAGAAAGGATAAATACCCAACTATTGTGGCAACATGGACGGGACTGGAAGAGATTATGCTGAGTGAAATAAGTAAAGCAGAGAGAGTCAATTATCATATGGTTTCACTTATTTGTGGACCATAACAAATAGCATGGAGGACAAAGGGAGTTAGAGAGGAGAAGAGAGTTGGGGGAAATTGGAAGGGGAGGTGAACCATGAGAGATTATGGACTCTGAAAAACAATCTGAGGGGTTTGAAGCAGCAGGGTGGTGGCAGGTTGGGGGAACCAGGTGGTGGGTATTAGAGAGGGCACAGATTGCATGGAGCACTGGGTGTGGTGCAAAAACAAGGAATACTGTTATGCTGAAAATTAAAAAAAAAAAAAAAAACACACACACCAAGTGGGCAGAGAGGCGGGGGTAGGGGTGGAAGCAGGTTCCCTGCTGAGGAGAGAGCCCCATGGGGGCTCGATCCCAGGACCCTGTGATCATGACCTGATCCAAAGGCAGAGGCTTAACCATTGATCCACCCAGGTGCCCCCTTTTTGGTGTTCTACACGCAGCATCATGTCTTCTCATGAGGACAGAAGAATAAGAATGTTAATTCCTTCAAGAAAAAAAAAGAAAATCATAAAAATATAAAATTTGCTTTTACGAAAATTAAATGAAAATTCTGGAATTGAAAAGCATGAGTGAAATGAAAAATTCAGCAAAGGAATTCAACAGTAAATTTGAGATGACAGAAAAAGACTCACTGAAAAGTAAAATTCTTCAGGGTTCCTGGATGGCTCAGTCAGTTAAGCATCTGACTTTGGCTCAGGTCATGATCTCAGGGTCCTGGGATCTAGCCCCACATTGGGCTCCCCACTCAGCAGGGATTCTGCTTCTCTCTCTCCCTCTGTCCCTCCCCACACTTATGCTCTCTTGGTCTCTCACCAGTAAATAAACAAGTAAAATCTTCAAAAAGAAGAAAACTAAAATTTATTAATAGGATTACTACTTTGAAGAATAGAAAAAAATAATGAGGAATATGAACAAAATGAAGAACCATAGGACTCCATCAGGCAAACAAACATGACTGTGATGAGTCCCAGAAAGCAATTCAATTTGAAGAGAATAAAGGGGGGATAATAATGTAATTGAAGGACTAATAATCAAAAACTATTCAAATACTACAATTTGATTTTTTAAAATAAATCTACAGCTCTGAAAAACTAAAAAAAAAAAAAAAAAAACACAAGTGCAATAAACAAAGATGTCTACACCTAGGTGTATCATAGTCAAACTACTGAAAGACCAAGTCTCAAAAGCAGCAAAAGAAAAATGGAGTCACAATGCATAGAGAAAAACAGGCATGGTTAACACCTGACTTCTGGTAAGAAGTAATGGAGACCAAAAAAATAAAGTAATGGAGACCACAGGGCAGTAGGGTGACAGATTTTAACTGTTTAAAGAAAAAACAACTATAGCCCAAGAATCCTATATTAATCCATCAAAACTATCCTTTGAAAATGAAGGCAAAATACAGGCATTCACATACCAAAAAAACTAAGAGAATACATTGTTCACCAACCTGCTCTATAAGATATATTAAAGGAACTCCTTCAGGCTGACACTATAAGGCAACTTAAATCTGTACAAAGAAATAAAGAGCCATGGAGAAGATAAATATATATTTATAAAAAACTGTATGGATATATTTTTCTTCTTTTTATTTAAAATACACTGCAAAAAATAGTAATGATATAACAATGTCAGGCATGTAACAAAGATATAAACATATGTAACAATAAAAGCACAAAGAAGAGGTGAGAAACTGGAGTCATACTGGAGGAAGATTTCTATATTTTACTAGAAGTAAGTTACTGTTAATCCAAAGTAGGCTGTAATAAATAAGATGCATAGCTTAACTCCTACAACCATAAGAAAATAATTTTAAAATATGGTGTAAAAAAAGAAAGATGAAAATTTAAATGATACAGAAGAAAATATTTACCACAAAGAAAGCAGCAGAGAAGAAAGGAACAAAAAAAATAGCAAAAACAAACAGCAATAGTATTTAATAATACTATTAAATGTGAATGGATTAAATATTTCAATGAAAAGAAAAATTGTTAAGCTGGATTTTTTTTAAATGATAGCCCATATGAACAATAAACAAAAGAAGGCTAAATTGGCTATATCAGTATCAGTCAAATTAGACTCCACCACAAAAGTATTACTAAAGAAAAGGAGCGACACAAAAGAATGAAAAATCTCAATTCATTTGAATGATATAATAATTCTAAAGTTTATGTGCCTAACAACAGATCCTCAAGACACATAAAGCAAAATGAACACACTTGAAAGAAAAAAATACACAAATCAACAATAATGAAGACTTCAATAATCCATTCTCAATAATTGATAGAAACACAACGTATCACATATCTGTGATATGTTAACAAACATCACATATGTGGCATTTAATAGTACATTCCACAAAACAACCTATTTTTCAAGAACAAGTGGAATGATCTCCAGGAAATACAAAATTCTAGACCACAAAACAAGTCTCAATGAAATTAAGAGAACTGAAATGATGAAAAACACAACTGAATTAAATTAAAGAACAAAAACAGAAGGCAATATGAGCAATCCTCAAACATTTGGAACTTAAACATACTTCTAAATAATCTATGATTCAAAAAGAAATTACAAGGAAAATTAGAAAATATTTTGAACTAAATGAAAATGGAACAATACATGTAATTTAAGGGATGCAGAGAAGTTGTGCCTGGGGAAAGCTGTATAGCTTTAAATGCCTGTATGAGAAAATAACAAAGATTTCAAGTCAATAACTTCAGGTTCCTCCTTAAGAACCAAGGGGAAAAGAAAGAACATTAAGTCAAGAGAAAGTGTAAGAAAATTAAATAATAAAAGTTAGAGGAGAAATCAGTAAAATAGAAAAAAATAGTCAATGAAGTTAAAATTTGATCTTTTTAAAAAAGATTAACAAAATTGACCAACTTTACCTATACTAGTCAAGAAAAAAAAAGAATAATCACTAAAATCAGAAATAAGAAAGGGGGCATCACTAATGCTTTCACAGAAACAAAAAAGTACTATAAGGCAATATTATAAACAACTTACGCCAAAAATAAACAATTTAAATGAAATAGACAAATTCATAAAAGACAAAATTACTAAACTTTATTCAAGAAGAAATGGACATTTGAATGACCAAAGAAATTGAATTCATAAAACAACCACAAAACTTCCCCCACAAATTAAATTCCAGGCCCAACTGAATTAAATTCCAATTGAATATTAAAACCAATCCTTGGGTGGGAGGTTGGGGGAACCAGGTGGTGGGTATTAGAGAGGGTGCGGGTTGCATGGAGCACTGGGTGTGGTGCAAAAACAATGAATACTCTTATGCTGAAAATAAAAAAATAATAATAAAATAAAATAAAAAATAAATAAATAAAAACAATCCTTCACAAACTCTCCAAAAGAACACTTCTCAACTTATTCTATTGTACTCATTCAGTATTATGCTGATACCAAAGCCAGAAACATCACATTAAAATAATAATACAGACTAATATCCCTAATGAATATACAAACTAAATTCAACAATTTATTATACACCATGACCAAGTGAGATTTATTCTAAGAATACAAAGTAGATTTGACATCTGAAAATCCATTAATGTAGCATACCATATTAGTAGGTTCAAATTAATAGACTTAAGGATAAAAATCACATGGTCATATCACTAGATAGAGACAAGGATTTTTCAAAATCCAATATTCATTTCTGATAAAAATTTAAAACAAACCAGGAATGTATTGGAACTTTTATTAAGGAGGGCACACATTGCATGGAGCACTGGGTGTGGTGCATAAACAATGAACCTTGGAACACTGAAAAAAATAAATTCAGTTAAAAGAAAGAAAACCCTGGAACAGCCATTACACATAATAGTGAAAATGCTTTGCCCCTAAACTCAAGAATAACATATGGATGTCAGTGCTTACCACTTCTATCCAACAGTAAACTGGAAGTTCTAGATAACAAGACAAGAGGAAAAGAATGGGAAAGAGAGGAAGGGAGAGACTGTGAACTAGTTAGAGGCATCCAGATTAGAAAAAGAAGAATGTTTTTATTAGCAAATGATATGAAAGAAAATTCTAAGGAATCCAAAAATGACTACGACAATAATAAATGAGTTCAACAAGGTCACAGGATACAACATTAATATAAAAATTATTAATAATTGTATTTCTATATCATGGAAATGTACAGTCAGAATCAAATCACATATTTAGTGAAAGATTAATATATAAAGGACTATTATGACTCAAAAAAGAAAAAACCCAAATGAAAAGTAGTGAAAAGCCTTGAATAGAAATTTGCCAAACATATAAAAAGACTAATAACATGATGTTGAATATCACAATGAGATACCACTTCATACATACAGAATGTCTAAGAATCAAAATGAAAGCCAATAGGTGATAGTGAGAATGTAGAGACACTGGAATCCTATTTCATTACTGGTGAGAATGTAAAATGGTGCAGCCACAGTGGCAAACATTTTGGCTGTTTTTTAAGAAGCTAAACTTATGATAAAGCCTAACATCTACCTCAAAGAAATGAAAATATATTTCCACACAAAGACTTATACACAAATGTTTCTGAAAGTAATATTCATAAAATTCAAAATTGGAAATAATACAAATATTCATCAAATAGTGACTGGGTAAATAAATATAGTATATGCACATAGTGGATTACTATTCAGTAATAAAAAATGAGATAAAGATACATATAATGGCATGAACAACATTACTATCATTATTCTAATTAAAGAAATCAGACAAAAAGGCTATACAGTATATGATTCTTTTAGATAAAATGTACAGGAAGGACAAATAAATAGAAACATTAGTAGTTGCCTAAAGCTGGAGTTGGGAGCTAGAATTAATTGTAAAAGATATACAGGATCTTTTTGGATGATGAAAATGTTCTGGATTTATTAAAAATCATTGAATTATAAACTTACATTGGTGAATTTCATGACATGTAAACTACATCTCAACAAAGTAGTTTTTAAAATCCCATTGTTTATTTCATTGAAACAAAGTGAAATATAAAACTCGGAAAAATATGCCCCAAACCCAGATGAGATAGCAATATATACCTGGAGTAAACATGTAATCAAGGCAGAGACTTTCAAAGTCCAGTCATGAAAACAGTAACCAGAAATTTCCCCTCCATATTCTACGTGTTCAGTGTAGGAAGAATACCCAGAAAAAAAAGGTGAAGTTTCTGAGTAGAAAACCAAGGACCTTGAATATAATTCACAACTCCCTGAGAGATCTGAAGGGATTAAATGAATCACTTGATTACATTCACACAATTATCATGAGTAAAGACACAAATTACAAAAATTCAAGGGACCTGTTTTAAAGACAATGGGGGGGGGGATGTGAAAGTTTTAAACCAGAGAAGAAATAGAACTGCATGTGTCTGTCATCAGCAAGTTAAGGTAATTAATGTGAGATATTTGTTGTGCTTGATGATAACTTTTAGGGAGTAGTATTTTTCTACATCATCAAACCTTGCATCTGAGGAGAATACAAGTTCATAAATCAAGTCTCAAGACCGAACAATAATGTGAATAATATTTTAATAAATTTTGTAACAATAACTATAACTAAAATAATACATATTATTCACTCTTTTCTTTGATGTAGTCTGTTCCATGATAGCATAGAATATTTACTTAAGTATTACACAAAATAAATTTATCATCAAGATAATATTACCCTGCCAATTGAGTCATTCAGCTCAAAACACAACTTATAGCAAATTCTACTTTATAGCAAATGAAATTCAAACAAGTTTACAAGCCACAAAGATAATTTTTAAAAAGCAACCAAATAAACAATTTCATCAGAAATATTTAGATGGTTGAGATAAAAGCTGGTTTAACTTAAAATACTCTAACTACAAAATCCATCACTTTCTCATTGGTGAATATGTGGAAAGTTATAGACTTGGGTTTTTTTTAATTCACTCAATAAAATATGAAATATAAAAGTTGGGTAAAAGATTACATTGCAAATGTTCTAAAGTCTTACCTCCATCAGAACAAAGAGTGCTGCGAAGAATAGAAGAGTTGCCCATTCCACTCGGTGTAGAATGATCTCAAAATCATGAATATCAGCTAAAATTAGTAACCAGATGGCACCCAGAATAGCAATCCACCCTGAAAAACAAGTGGACATATAGACATAGATGGGGTTCAATTTTAATACACTGAGTTTGTATCTTCTGATTGTTTTCTTTGTTGTTGAAGAAAATTTATATTCTGCAAACTGAACATATTCAAAATGTACAATTTATATTTTGGCTAATGTATATACCCACAAAACCAATAATACAATCAAAATAATGAAAGCATTCACTACCCTCAGCAGTTTACTAACGTCTGTATTCTTGTATCCTCTTTTGCTCCCTCTGTAACCCCACTCTATCCCCAGGAACTATTCATGTATTTTCTTTCACTATAGATTAGTTTACATTTTCTATAAATGCAATCATACAGCATACATTCTTTTGTCTGACGGCTTCCATTTCAACATGACTATTTTAAGATTCTTCAGTACTGGTTTGAGAATCAATAATTCATTATTTTTATTGTTTAGTAGTATGTCATAATATGGCTATGGGATGATGTATGTATCTATTCACCATTGATGGGATATTTACATTGCTTCCATTACTTGACTATTACAAATGAATGTGCTATCATATACAATTATCAATACATGCATATATTTTCAGTTCCATTGGATAAATACCTTGGAATGGAATAGCTAATCAAATGATAGTTTAATATTATAGAATATTTATGTTTTAAGAAACTGTGAAATTGTTTTCCAAAATGGTTGCAACATTTTACAACTCCACCAGCTGTATGAGAATTTGTTACCCAAGATTTTCAACACTGGGTCAGCCTTTTTTAATTTTTTGACATTCCAATGAGTATGAACCGTATCCATTGTGGTTTCAAATTGTATTTCTCTAAAGGCTAATGATGTTGAGTGCTTTTTCATGTAGCTATTTGCCATCCATAGATCTTCTTTTGTGAAGTTTTTGTTCAGTCTGCTCATTTTCATTAATGAGTAGGACAAATAAAAGCCAAATAAGTAAAAGAAAAAAAATAGAATTGGAGATGAATCAGTGAAATAGGAAGTAGAAAAATATTAAAGCAAAGCAATGACACCAAAATTTGGTTCTTAGAGAAAATCAGGAAGGTTGATAAACCTTAGCCAATTTGAATAGGACAAAACATGAGAGGACGAAATTTGCCACTATCAAGAAAAAGAACAGTGACATGACTATAAATTCTATAGACATAGAAAAAATACTACTTTGGGGTGCCTGGGTGGCTCAATCAGTTGTGTCCAACTCTTGATTTGGGCTCAGGTCATGACTTCAGGGCCATGAGAACAAGCCCTGCTCCAGGCTCCTCTTTCTCCCTCTCCTCATCCCCTGCCTGCCCCCCTGCTCTCTCTCTCTCTCTAAAACAAATACATAAATCTTATTAAAAAAAAAAAAAAAAAGAGACTACTAGTTTTCTATACCTGCTGTAACAAGTTACCACATATACAGTGGCTTAAAATAAAGCCTATCATGGTTTTCAGAGGTCAGAATTATGGTGGGCTCAGCTACATTTCTGACAAGAGCCTCATCAAAACAAAATCAAGCTGATGACAGGGCTGAATTTCTTTCTGAAGGCTCTAGGAGAGCATCTGCTTTCTTATTATTTCAAATTGTTGACATAATTCAGTTCCTTGCAGCTGAAGGACTGAGGGCCCAATTTCCTCACTGGCTGTCACCCAGAAGTTGTTCTCACTTCTAGAGATCACCCACATTCCCTCAGGACCCTCACCCTCATCTATCATCAAAGCCAGCAATAGTAGGTGAAGTCCCTCTCATACTTCTGATGTCTTTTGCCTTTTCTGTTTCATCTTTCTAACTGACTCTCCTGTCTTTCATTTCTACTTTTAAAGTCCCATGTGATTACACTGGGTGCACACAGATAATCAAAGAAAGTCTATATAAGGATTGTAACCTTAATTCTATCTGCAAAGTCCCTTTGCCACACAACATAACACATACCGACATTAACATCAGGAATTAGAGTAGTATAGAGACCATTGAGAGGCCACATATGGATTAATTTGGAAAGAGCATTTTTAAAATGTAGGTTTTCCTGATCTATGAACATGGTATGTATCTCCATTTATTTAGGTCTTCTTTATAAAGGTCTTCCTAAATGGGCAGAAGACATGAACACACACTTCTCCAATGAAGACATACAAATGACTATCAGACACATGAAAAAATGTTCATCATCACTAGCCATCAGGGAGAGTCAAATCAAAACCACCTTGAGATACCACCTGACACCAGTTATAAAGACCAAAATTAACAAGACAGTAAACAATGTGTATTGGAGAGGATGTGGAGAATGGGGAGCCCTCTTACATTGTTGGTGGGAATGCAAGTTGGGGCAGCCACTTTGGAAAACAGTGAAGAGATTCCTTAAGAAATTAAAAATAGAGCTACCCTATGACCCTGCAATTGCACTACTGGGTATTTATCCCAAAGATACAGATGTAGTGAAAAGAAGGGCGATCAGTACCCCAATGCTCCTAGCAGCAATGGCCACAGTCGCCAAACTGTGGAAAGAACCAAGATGCTCTTCAACGGATGAATGGATAAAGAGGATGTGATCCATATATACTCTATACTATGGAGGGGGAGACGAACCTTGAGAGACTGTGGACTCTGAGGAACTGAGGGAAGCGGATCATGGTCACTGAGATGGGGAGGGAGCCATAGTCATGGAGAAGGGTAAGAGAGAGACTAGCACATAGGGGAACCCACACTGGGAAGAGGAATCCCCATAGCAACTGGTTTGAAAGTGAGAGGGGCCGAATTTTGTGAGTTCTTGCAGACAGCAGGGCTTAAAGCCTGGAATTTTAAAGGTCAGTGGGCTTCATTGGGATTGAGCCTGGAGGACACTGGGGTCACTCTCAGAAAGAAGGTGAAGCAAACATCTGGCAGACATACAGTGTGGGAAAAAAGACTATCTGCAGAGTGCCTGGGGCACAGAGTGGGGAAGTTATTTGCTCAACTTGGAGCATGTCCCAAAGAAGCAGTGTTCATGGAGAGACCTCTCTGGAAACAATGGAACTGGCAGCTGTCATTTTCTTGTGTGTGTGTGTGTGTGTGTGTGTGTGTGTGTGTGTGTGTGTGTGTGTTACGTTAGTCACCATACAATACATAATTAGTTTTTTTTTTTTAAAGATTTTATTTATTTATTTGACAGAGAGAGATCACAAGTAGATGGAGAGGCAGGCAGAGAGAGAGAGAGAGAGAGGGAAGCAGGCTCCCCGCCAAGCAGAGAGCCCGATGCGGGACTCGATCCCAGGACCCTGAGATCATGACCTGAGCCGAAGGCAGCGGCTTAACCCACTGAGCCACCCAGGTGCCCCCATAATTAGTTTTTGATGTAGGGTTCCAAGATTATTGTTTATGTATAGCACCAGTGTTCTATACAATACATGCCATCCTTAATACCCACCACCAGGTTCACCCATCCCTCCACCTCTCTCCCCTCTAAAACCCTCAGTTTGTTTCTCAGAGTCCATAGTCTCTCATGGTTCATCTCCCCCTCCAATTTCCCCCAATTCACTTTTCCTTTCCTTCTAATGTCTTCCATGTTATTCCTTATGCTCCACAAGTAAGTGAAACCATATGATAATTGACTCTCTCTGCTTAACTTATTTCTCTCAGCATAATCTCCTCCAGTTCCATCCATGTTGATAGAAAAGTTGGGTATTCATCCTTTCTGATGGCTGAGTAATATTCCATTGTATATATGAACCATATCTTCTTTTTTTTTATTTAATTTCTTTCCAGTGAACAGAATTCATTGTTTATGCACCACATCCAGTGCTCCATGCAATACGTGCCCTCCATAATACCCACCACCAGGCTCCCCCACCCCCCACCCCTTCAAAACCCTCATATCTTTTTTATCCATTCATCTGTTAAAGGGCATCTCAGCTCTTTCCACAGTTTGGTTATTGTGGATATTGCTGCTATGAACATTGGGTACGTATGACCTTTCTTTCTTTCACTACATTTGTATCTTTGGAGTAAATACCCAGTAATACAATTCCTAAGTCATAGGGTAGCTCTATTTTTAATTTCTTGTTATACACAAACAATGAATCTTGGAACACTACATCAAAAACTAATAATACTATATGGTGGCTAACATAATATATAATATATATTATATATAATATATATTATAATATATATATTATATATACATAACATATATACATATATTAGCTAAAAACTCCCCTAATCTGAGGAAGAAAACAGATATCCAGATCCGGGAGGCACAAAGAAACCCAACACAAATCAATGGATAAATTTGTAAAAACATATAAACTACCAAAAGCAAAACAGGCAGAAATAGACAACATAAACAGACTGATAACCAGCAAATAAATTGAATCAGTAATGAAAAAACTGCCAACAATCAAAAATCCAAGGCCAGATGGCTTCAAAGGTGAATTCTACCAAATTTTTAGAGAATAATTAATACCTAGTCTTCCAAAACTATTCCAAAAAGTAGAGAAGGAAGGAAGACTTCCAAATTCATTCTATGAGGCCAGCACTACCCAGATACCAAACCAAATAAAGACTTCACTAAAAAAGAGAGCTATATGACAATATCCATGATGAACATGCATGCAAAAATTCTCATTAGAATATCAGGAAACTGAACCCAACATTACATTTAAAAAATCATTCACAGTCATGGCGTTTTATCCCATAGGCATACTGAACATAATATTGGGGAAACTGTAATGCAAGAGACCTAAAAAACAAACACAAACACAAAACAAAGGAAAATTAAACACTCCACATATTCAGCTTCCAGTAATTTACCTTTAATTTTATAATCATAAAATCTTAGAACAAGTTATGTGATGCATAAACAATGAATTTTGGAACACTAAAAAATTTTAAATTAATTTTAAAAAAATCATTCACCATGATCAAATGAGATTTATTCCTGGGTTTCAAGAGTGGTTTGATATCCACAAATCACTGTGATAACACTACATAAATTCAAGAAATGATAAGAACCATATGATCATTTCAAAGTGGGCAGAAGACACAAACAGACATGTCTCAAAAAAAGGCACAGAGATAGCCAACAAACACGTGAAAGTATGCTCAACATCAACCATCATCTGAGAAATGCAAATTAAAACTACAATGAGATATCGCCTCACACCTATCAGAATGGCTAAAATCAACAACAACAACAGGTGTTGACAAGGATGTGGAAAAAAGAGAATCCTCTTTCATTATGGGAACACAAACTGGTGTAGCCACCCTGGAAAACAGTATGGAGTTTCCTCAAAAAGTTAAAAATAGAACTACCCTTCTCCTCTCCATCTTTCCATGTCCTCTGTCCTCTGAGATATTCCTTATGCTCCACAAATAAGTGAAACCATATGATAATTGACTCTCTCTGCTTGACTTATTTCACTCAACATAATCTCTTCCAGTCCCATCCATGTTGAAGGGAGTTGGGGGAAATTGGAGAGATGAACCATGAGAGACTGTGGATTCTGAGGAACTGAGAGCTTTGGAAGGGAGGGCGGTGGGAGGTTGGGTGAGACTGGTGGTGGGTATTGTGGAGGGCATGTATTGCATGGAGCACTGGGTGTGGTACATAAACAATTAATTCTGAAACACTGAAAAGAAATTTTAAAAAATAAAAATTAAAAAAAAATAGAACTACCCCACACATGAACTGGTTATTGCACTACTAGGTAACTACCCAAAGAATACAAAAATACTAATTCAATGAAATACGTGCACCCCAATGTTTATAACAACATTACCTACAATAGCCAAATTATGGAAATAGCCCATCTGTCTTTGATGAATAAATAAAGAAGATGGGAGATTAGATATAGATATAGATATATCCATACACAGTGGAATATTACTTGGTCATAAAAAGAATGAAATCTTACCATTTGCAATGACATGGATGGAGCTAGAGAATATTATGCCAAACAAAATAAGTCAGCCAGAGAAAAACAAATATCATATGATTTCACTCATATGTGGAATTTAAGAAACAAAACAAGCAAAGGGAAACCAAAGAGAGAAGTGAACCAAGAAACAGACTCTTAACTATAAAGAATAAACTGATAGTTATAGGAGAGGAGGGAGATGGTGGGTTGGATTAAATGGGTGATGGGAATCAAAAAGTGTGCTTGTGATGAGTACCAGATATTATATGGAAGTGTTGAATCACTATTTTGTATACCCGAAAGTATTATTACACTGTATGTTAACTAAGTTTTGTATTGCATGGAGCATCGGGTGTGGTGCATAAACAATGAAATCTGGAACACTGAAAAGAAATTTTTAAAAATCAAATAAATAAATAAACAAATAAATAAAAAAATTTTTAAAGTTCATATGTGCTGATTGATTCCAATTCTTTCTATTATCCCTATCCTATCTTTGAGAGCTTAAATATAGATAATTTTCTGGAAAATAACAGTTATTGCATGTGACCTCTGGAATTTGAAGATATATCCAAACTACCTCTTGTAGTAGCTTATACCTATTATCCTTCCTATATCTGTCTTTCACTTCTATACTCTTGCAAAATCAGGCTTCTCACAATATGAGAGGAAAGTCCTATTCATCTGGTCCTCTCTAGGTATCTTTGGATGGGTCACTTTTGGATGCTTGCTCTGTGTCAGACTCTAGCTTAAAAGTTATGGGTGGAAATGTAAGCAAGAAACCACGTGAATTTTAAGAGATTCACCATCCTGCAGAGAACAGCTGTACATAGTAAGCAAACAGTTGTATTTTATTTTTTTTTAAGATTTTATTTATTTATTTGTCAGAGAGAGAGAGGGAGAGAGAGCAAGCACAGGCAGACAGAATGGCAGGCAGAGGCAGAGGGAGAATCAGGCTCCCTGATGAGCAAGGAGCCCGATGTGGGACTCGATCCCAGGATGCTGGGATCATGACCTGAGCCGAATGCAGCTGCTTAAACAACTGAGCCACCCAGGCGTCCCAAAACAGTTGTATTTTATATGTGTGTACATAAGAACCATTAAGAAGCCCTCACAGTGAGGAACAAAATGTGGTGATTGAGAGATTTCGCCAGCAAAAGAGGTGATATTCAGGCAAGATCTTAGAGGATGGTTAATTTTCTAGGTAAAGAGGGAAGAGGGCATTCAAGATAAGGGTAAAGTGTATCCTGGGACAGAGCATCAAGAAGGAAGATGTCAAAGTGACATCAACAAAATGGTGGATGGGCAGTTCCAAGCTCTGGTCTTTATCAAAAATCAAACAGAAATGGGTGATAGATATTAAGGTGAGAACTTGTAAGGTTGAACACTGGGTGTTATATATAAGTGATGCATCACTAAATTCTACTCCTGAAACCAATATTACACTATATGTTAACTAACTAGAATTTATATAAAATTTTGAAACAAAAAAAATCAAACTGAAACTGTTAAAACCAGCTTTTTCAGAACTCTATAAAACAAAGGCTTATAGCAACAACAACAAAAAAATTGAATCAAGAAAAAGACAATTTCAAAATGGTAAGAAAGCTTTGTGGCATTTTTACTTGCCCCTTCCAACCCCTTCCCAGGAATTCAGTAGTCTTGAAAGGGTAGCAGCATGTATTTCTAGTGTGAGACTTATCCCAAGGTCAGAGAGAGCGGGGCAGACCTTGTTCATAAATTATTGTCTTTGTTTTCATGTGAGTGCAAGCTACCTGAAGGACTCATACAAAGCACTCATTTCTGTTTCACCTAATTCAGAACTCAGGCCAGAAAAGTGGCAGTCATTGTTCAAAAATACTGCAAGCCAAATAATAATCCGAGGCCTGAGGAAAAGATTATCGTTAAAACACACAGTAGGCAATCTGAGGCACAGGAGCCAAAGATGGGAACATTCAAAAGCAGCCATGTCTTCAGAACTGGAGGATATTATGCTCAGTTAAATAAGTCAGGCATAGAAAATCAGTTATCATGTGGTTTCCTTTATTTGTGGAACATTAGGAATAGCATGAAGCACATTAGCAGAAGGAAGGGAAAAATGAAGGGGGCAAAGCAGAGGGGGAGATGAACCATGACAGACTATGGACTCTAGAAAACAAACTGAGGGTTTTAGAGGGAAGGAGGGTAAAGAGATGGGTTACCCCAGTGATGGGTATTAAGGAAGGTGCATATTGCATGGAGCACTGTTTTATATGCAAACAATGAATCATGGAGCAGTACATCAAAAACTAATGATATACTGTATGGTGACTAAAATGTCATAATAAAAAATTAAAATAAAATAAAATACAAACCTCATGAAATTTCACCTCAAAATATTTACAAAATGCATCTCTAAAAAGTTCATTTTCTTTCATGATTACAATACCATTCACACACACACACACACACACACACACACACACACAGCATCATAGCATCCATGTATTTGGGGGAATAAAGAAAGCCACATGCATACCTAGGGAAAGATCCATGATCAGAAAAGGCTAGAGAATTCCCTAAGATTTCACAGAAGTTTGATGCCTAGTCTCAGTGCAATCCTGGCTAAATGTGGAAGAGCCATTTGGTTTTGTTTATTTGTTCTGGTTTTTTTAGCTCCTAGCTTTCAAGGAAATTTCTTTTTTTTATTATTACATTCAATTAACCAATGTGTAGTTCATCATCAATTTTTGATGTAGTGTTCAATGATTCATTAGTTGAGTAAAGCACCCAGTGCTTGTCACAATACATGCACTCCTTAATACCCATCACCCAGTTACCCCATTCCATCATCCCCTTCGTTCTGTAACCCTCAGTTTGTTTCAAGGAAATTTCTATCAAAACACTAGCTGAACACATTAAGAAACAGATTTCATGAACCCTACATGATAAGGAATATAGCCTTACCTCACACTGTTTATAAAAACTAACTCCAAATTGATCAAAAACTGATATGTAAGAGCTAAAACCATAAAATTCTTAGAAGAAAACATACAAGTAAGTCTTCATTATTTTAAATTTGGTACTTGATTTTAAATATAAAAGCAATATATTTAAAAAATTGATAAACTGGACTTCACCAAAATTAAAAATTTTGTGCATCAAGATACAGGGGAAATTGGAGAGTGAGACAAACCATGAGAGACTGTCAACTCTGAGAAACAAACTGAGGGTTTTGGAGGGGAGGGGGTGGGGGGGATGAGTGAGTCTGGTGGTGGGTATTAAGGAAGGCACGTATTGCATGGAGCACTGGGTGTGGTGCATGAACAATGAATCTTGGAACAGCGAAAAAAAAATTAAATAAACAAAAAAGATACATTACCAGGATGGTGAAAATACAACCTACAGAATAGGAGACAATATTTACAAATCATATATCTCATAACACTTAACACTTTACTATGGAGAATATATAAACACATAAAACTCAAAAGCAAAAGGATAAACAATCCAGTCTTAAAAATAGACAAAGGACTTGAATAGACATTTCTCTGAAGATCCACAAATGTTCAATAAACATATAAAAAGCTTTTCATAATCATTAGTCCTTAAATAAATGTAAATAAAACCTCAATGAAATACCATTTCACACTTAGGAGAATGGTTAGAACTAGGGGAAGAAACAAAAAATAAGTGTTAGAGAGGATGTGGAGAAGTTGGAAGTCTTGTACAATGCTGGTGGGAATGTAAAATGGTACAACTGCTGTAGGAAACAATTTAGCAGTCCTTCAAAAAGCTAAACATAGAATTACCATATGACCCAGCAATTCCACTCTCAGGCATATACCTAAAAGAAATGAAATTAGGAATTCAAACAGATACCTGTATACCTCTGTTGATAGCATTATTCACAATGGTCAAATAGTAGAAATAACCCAAGTATCCATCAACAGATGACTGGGTGAACAAAATGTGGTATAGACACAAAATAGAATACTATTTCATCATAAAAATAAATGGATTTCTGATACATGTTATAACATGGATGAATCAGAAAACGATATTCTTGGGGCGCCTGGGTGGCTCAGTGGGTTAAAGCCTCTGCCTTCGGCTCAGGTCATGATCTCAGGGTCCTGGGATCGAGCCCCGCATCAGGCTCTCTGCTCCGCGGGGAGCCTGCTTCCTCCTCTCTCTCTGCCTGCCTCTCTGCCTACTTGTGATTTCTCTCTGTCAAATAAATAAAATCTTTAAAAAAAAAAAAAAAGAAAACGTTATTCTTTTTATTTTTTTATTCGTTTTATTTTCAGCATAACAGTATTCATTGTTTTTGCACCACACCCAGTGCTCCATGCAATCCGTGCCCTCTCCAATACCCACCACCTGGTTCCCCCAACCCCCCCCCCCCCCCGCCCCCTCAAAACCCTCAGATTGTTTTTCAGAGTCCATAGTCTCTCATGGTTCACCTCCCCTTCCAATTTCCCTCAACTCCCTTCTCCTCTCTAACTCCCCTTGTCCTCCATGCTATTTGTTATGCTCCACAAAGGTAAACCAATTTTTAATCCCCCTTTATCTTAGGAAAGTTGAGTCCTTTAACAAAGATATCAAGATATATCCAGGAAGAATCAAAACAACCTTCCTCACCCACACTGAGAATTTATAACCACTCTCCCATCTTTTTCTTCCACCAGTGTTTCTGTGTTTTTGTGTTTGTCCTGATAGTATATAAACTTACACTTGGGGTTCTTTTTGATGAGAAAACATTATTCTAATTGAAATAAGCAAGACACAAAAGGACAAATATTGTATGATTCCACTTGCATGCAATATCTAGGTTAGGAAAATCCATAGAGTTGGAAGGTAGATTAGAGGTTACCGGGGCTGGGAGTACAGGAGAAGAGAATGGGGTATTATTGTTCAATAGTTAGAGTTTCTGTTTAGGGTGATGAAAAGTTTTAGAAATAAATCATGGTAATGGTTACACAACACTGTGAATGTAATTGACACCACTGAATTGTACACTTAAAAATGGATAAAATGGCATATTTTATGTGATATATGTTTTACCACAATAAAAAGATAAAGAGTAAAGATGTCCTTTTTGGGAAGTGCATTGTCATTTAGTGGTCATGAGGTAGATCAGAAGGCTTTATATAGCATGCAAATGTATTGGGATTTCATTCTGTAGACAGAAAAGTCACTGAAGTTTTTTTTAAGCAAAGGAGCCAGAGTGGCCTGATTTTCCCATGCATGTAGCTTTGTTTGCTTGACTAGATTTTGTTACTTTTCTCTGAATTCTCCAGGGCACTTACCACAGTACTAAAGACAAACATTGCTTACCTGTTCCATCTAATAGCTCATTCCTTCACTACTCTCCTAAAGATAGTAGATTTCTTTAAATTCCCAGTAAAAACTTATACCAGTTGCACTTTCCCTGGATAATGGTTTTCTACAAACCAGAAATGGCATCCCATTGCTTTCTCTGCCATAATGGCAGTAATAATCTCTGAGTCAGTAAAAACACAAGTTATTTTCATGATCCTGAGAGAAATTCCAGTCAGGACAGGAAGATGGAAGCTCCACTAGGACTCTCTCTAGAGCTCTACTTTTCTTTACTAGTTTGTGGAGGCCTGAATTTTCTTCCAGTCCAAACTCCTGTCATAGTACTCATCAATCGAACTTCAGAGTAGGTTCCATATTCACAAATGTCAGATTCATGTCAGAAAAATTTCCTGCAATAACCTACAATTGAATGAGGTCCCACCTTGTCCCTACAAAACCTCAATTTCTCCCATGATTTTAATCACACTGTCTGCAGAGCCAGCAGTAGTGCTAATCAAATTGCCTGTGCATGAGCATATCTGTTTGGAAATACCTGGTGCCTTTACTGAGGATTCAAAGGGGCACCTTCTAACATGTTCCCCTGGGTCACTATCAGAAATGTTCCATTCTGTTCTCATTCAGTGCTGGCTCCTCAGTGACAGCCAGCAAGTGACAAAGGATGAAGGGGTGGATTCTTTTATAGTGTGTTGGAAGAAAAGACTGCTGATGGGGACATCACAATTTCCAGCTTCACATACTATTGCAAATACTAATAATGCGCCATTAAGACACTTCTTCTAAATTAAAAGGTCGATTGACTGGACATGGATAAGAATAAAAAGCAACATTTACCCCATCTGTCTTTATCCTGTGGAGCTTCTATCAACTCTCCTTGAACGGCCATTAATCTCTCACCAAGACCTTCACCTCTTTAAAATGAAATCTTTGATAAGAAGCTCTGTACTTTCTCATTTGAATCTCCAACAAAACCATGTTTCAGTGAAGGACACAGAGCCAAATGGGACTCTCCTCCCATTCCTAAGCCCCTGGGCAATAATATTCAAAGGAAGGTAGAACATGGCTTCCACTATTCACTAAGTGGTCTCCTTGACATGGGCATATGCTGGTAACCTCACAATAACATAGCCTGTAAAAAAACTGAGGCTCCCAAAGATTAATAGGTTTTTTTCAGGCTACACAGCCTGCTGGGGGCAAAACCAGGATTCAATCCCTACTCTGAGAATTTCTTTCCATTCCACCAAGCTGTATTTATCTTATGTGTTCAGTCTTCAGATCAAATGTTTTCTCTACTTAAGAATAAATCTGGTAATTCCACTTATGAAAGCGCTCCAAAAAATAGTTTTTTCATGCATTCAGAAATGTAACTTAATTTTGTTCTACCTGAAACCTTGCAATCTTTTATAACGAACATATTGTCCATGTTCCTTGCTCTGGATATTTTTCAGGACCTTTTCTTTTTTTTTTTTTTTTAAGATTTTATTTATTTATTTGACAGAGACCACAAGTAGGCAGAGAGGCAGGCAGAGAGGAAGGGAAGCAGGCTCCCTGCTGAGCAGAGAGCCCGATGTGGGGCTCGATCCCAGAACCCTGGGATCATGACCTGAGCCGAAGGCAGAGGCTTTAACCCACTGAGCCACCCAGGCGCCCCTTTTCAGGACCTTTGATCAAAACCAATACTATTCTGATAACTGCTACCTACTGTTAAAATGAACTAACCTATATATCTTAAACCACATGCATCTCCAGAGGATATCTCAACAGTTATACACCTCCTATTTATCCTTTACTCTGGGAAACTTCACAAAATGGCTATGTGCACTGGACAGAACAAAAGCTACTCCACCTGCCTCCTTTTGGTGAGCTATCTTATGTGTATTGGCCATAAAATAGGCCACATGAGATTTATCACAAATAATCAAGGACTTTTAGTTTCACAGAAATATTGTGGTAGTCTATGGGGTAATTTTAGACTTACTATTGAACCTAACATTTACCCATCCATCGAGTCTCCAAGATACAAGCCCCATGCCTCCTCCTAGGGAGCTCACTGTTCACAGTTGGGTAATCAGGTGGAAGAGGCAACATGGGATGAGTTGGATTAGGAAATTACAGTAAACTGAATCACCAAGAGTTTATATTCTGTTAACTGCACATAGGGCAACTGTCTGTGACCAAAAGGAAGAAGAACCTCATCACCACCAATTACTATATAGCCTGCACAGGTTTCCTCTCACAAGAAAAGTTCTATTCTTTCTAGCTTGCCTTCAAAATCCAGCAAAAGCAAGACTGTTTTTCATCATCCTATAGTTTCCTGAGCTGCTTGGCAACCAGCCTAAACTGTTCCTTCATATCACATTCAATTATGTACCAAGCTCTGTTTCTAATACCTGTCCATATTAAGTGATTCAGTTCTCACAGAAACCTTATAGGGAGTACTGTGACACAACAGGAACCCACAGGCACCAAGCAACTGAGTATCAGAGCTATGCTTACAGCCAGGGTGATATGGTTCCAGATCTGCCCTCTCCCTATTCAATCCAGGGAAGCGGTTGTGAACTGCCCAAAGTTCTGTCTATGGCTGTGACATCAAAGCTCAGAGTGAAGCTAATGGCTTCTTTTTAACACCTGGAAGATTCTGTGTGTCTTATAATCAGGCTTAGGAAACACCATGATTACATCAAGTCAATAGTTTAAAAGAGCTGAGATTGGGAAGAATAAGGGTGATTGAAACATGAATGATTCTAATTCTAACCGTTTTGCTTTAAATAAAGTTTCTACCAATACTGAGAGGCGAAAGTAGGTGCAGGACACCCTGCTGAATTGCCCTTTCATGTCCACCACCCCAACCAACAATCTGCCCCAGAGGCTGACTTATGTGGACCACATCAAAAAGTTCTCAATTCCAGCTAGTTTCTGCCAAAGGAGAGCCCCAGTAGGAGATGGAGTGGGGTTAAAGAGGACTCCAGGTAGTCATTACTCTGGATCCCTCCCTACAGGATCATTCCACTAAAGGTCTCAAAGCTGTTCTGGGGTAGCCCTGATGTCACATCCTTCTAGTTCCTAGTAATCTCCATCTTCTCTTCCTTCTTGTTTCCTCCCTCCCTCTCTCTCTTTCTCTCTCTCTCTCTAATTACCTTCCTTCCCACACCTTCCCTCTCTCAGTTTCCATCTCCATCTCCCTCTCTCTCTCTCTCTCTCTCTCTCTCTCTCTCACACACACACACACACACACACACATCCTGGCTCTGGGACATTACCCTACCCTTTGTGGATTCCTCCATCTTGCCCACACCTTGGTAAACAGCCCTGCTAGTAAATCCTACTCAAATTACCAAGTTGGAGTAGACCATCTGTTTTCTAGTAAGACCATGATTGGTACAATGAATGTATTTATTAAACCATCTTATAAACACTTTAATTGAACTATAGCATGCATACAGAAATATGCATTGATTTTAAATATAAATAAATCGTATAGCTCAATTACAAAAGAAATACAACCAGGTAACCTTTCAGGGCAAGAAACAGTCCAAAAGCCCAGTTAAATTTCCTTCCATTCCTACACTCTCCCTTCCACTCAGATTCTTCTCACCATAGAGTAGATTTGCCCAACTTCTTTATACATGGAATCATGTAATATACACTCTTTTTCTTTCAGACTTTTCTTTTGTTCTACATGTCTGTGAATTGTTGTAGTTGCAAGCCTTCAGGTTTGGTCATGATTCTGGGGTCCTGGGATCAAGCCCCACATCAGGGGTCCCTGGTCATCAGGGAGCCTGCTTCTCCCTCTCCCCCCTGCTCATTCTCTCTCTCTAATAAATAAATAAAATCTTAAAAATTTGTATTTTTATTCATGATAGTATGATTATCCCACAATTTATTTATCTATTTTAGGGCTTACAGATATGTGAATTACCTCCAGCTTGAGGTTATTGAGGAGGGGTACTATGAACAGTTTCAGATATGTTTTTTGGTGTGCATGCATATACATTTCTGTTGGGCATATAACGAAGAACAAACTTTCTGAGCAATAGAATGTATTGTCCTAAACCTTAGTAGATGCTGCCAAATCATTTTCTGAAGTCTCTGTGCAAATATATAGTCTTATCAGCAATATATGACACTTCCTGTAGCTCTACATTCTCTCAACACTTGTTATTGTTAGTCTTTTTTTTCAATACTCAAAACAAAACACTGCTAACATTTTTTTATTGAACTTATAGTGCCACCGAGATCTACAAGGCAAAAAAAATAAATAAAAATGCAAAGATATTTAAAATGTGAATATTATGCCCCCTAGATATTATGCATTAGAATTAAAATTGTGAATGATTAAAATGAGTAATTAAGTGTATTATTAGTTTCAGAGGTAGAACTCAGTCATTCATCAGTCTTATATAATACCCAGTGTTCATTACATCATGTACCCTTCTTAATGTCCATCACCCAGTTACACCATCCCCCCAACCATCTCCCTTCCAACAATCCTCAGTTTGTTCCCTATAGTTAAGAGTCTCTTACGGTTTGTCTCCCTCTATGATTTTGTCTTGTTTAATTTTTCCCTTCCTTCCCCTATGATCCTCTGTTTTGTTTCTTAAATTCCATATACGAGTAAGATCATACAATAATTGTCTTTTTCCAATTGACTTACTTCGCTTAGCATAATACCCTCTAGTTCCATCCACGTTTTTGCAAATGTCAAGATTTCATTTTCTTTGATGTCTGAGTAGTATCCCATTGTGTATATATATAACACTTCTTCTTTACACATTCACCTGTTGATGGACATCTTGGCTCTTTCCACAGTTTGGCTCTTGTGGACATTGTTGCTATAAACTTGGGGTGCAGGTACCCCCTTTGGATCACTACAATTGTATCTTTGGAGTAAATACCTAGTAGTGCAATTTCTGGGTCATAGGGTAGCTCTATTTTCAACTTTTTGAGGAAACTCCGTACTGTTTTCCAGAATTGCCGCACCAGCTTGCATTGCTACCAACAGTGTAGGAGGGTTCCCTTTCCTCCACATCCTCGCCAACACTTCTTGTTTCCTGATTTGTTAATTTTAGCCATTATGACTGTTGTGGAAAATGAGTGAATTCTTACTTGAAAACAAGTAATCATTAGGAAAGAATTCTGAATGCGATTTGAAAATTCTTACTCTGCATTATTGCATTCTAGCTTTGTTAACAGAGTTCAGTTTATTAAAAGAAATGAGGACATGGGGAGATGGAGAGGAGAAGGGAGTTGAGGGAAATTGGAAGGGGAGGTGAACCATGAGAGACTATGGGCTCTGAAAAACAACCTGAGGGTCTTGAAGGGGCAGGGATGGGAGGTTGAGGGAACAAGGAGGTGGGTATTAGGGAGGGCACGTATTGCATAAAGCATTGGGTGTGGTGCAAAAACAATGAATACTGTTACGCTGAAAAGAAATTAAATAAGAAAGAAAAAGAAAGAAAGAAAGAAAGAAAGAGAGAGAGAGAGAGAGAGAGAGAGAGTGAAAGAAAGAAAGAAAGAAAGAAAGAAAGAAAGAAAGAAAGAAAGAAAGAAAGAAATATGGGCCAGTGCTGCCAGGGCATTACACATTGTCAGAGATAGTGTGTTATTCTCTGTGTCCTCAGTGCATCTCACAATGATGAGTGGGATAAACACACTAAAAAATATTGGAGTAAGAAGTAAATGAAGGAACAATTAACTAACTGCATTAAACAGGGATGTAAACATTCTCAGAATACTATACAACTTGATGGAGTTTCTAGGCCATCCCTTGAGAAAGCAGCATTTTATCCTGAGGTCAGCTTTTCCTTTGACCCATTGGAACAGGACTACTCCCTCATGCCACAAAGTCCAGACACTGCACAACTGCAGTAAGTTGTGTTCCACATGAATGGTGTCGCTAGAGTTGGGCAACAGAGCAGTCTGGCCTGGAGAAATCTACCAACTGCTCTTGGAGATCATCTAAAGCTTCCATTGGGACTGCTTCCCCATCTCACTCCTCAGGTGATCTGCAATTCAAGGGAACTATATTTTTTCATTGAGTCCTTCAATAACCACCAATATCTTGGCAGATTCCAGTCACTCCAACTGGGTGTCCAATATTTTAATACACAAGTATCATAATATGCAAACCCTAAAAATCTTTTAGGATGTGCCATGTGGCTCTTTACTAGATTGCCTAAACACCTCACACTTGATCCTCTTCTCCCTACTGAACCTTGAGGAAGGTTTCCTAGCCTCATGGAGTTAGGTGGAGCCATAAGACTGACGTAGCCAATGGGCTGTGAGCACAAGAGATGCACCTTCCCATCCTGGCATTTGTGGACAGCCATCAGTTCTATCTACCTGTCTTCCCTGCCAGGATGACCCTAGGAACCATGTGTTGCTATGGTGGCATCACAAAATCTTGGTCTTTGTCCATCAGTCACCCCCACTGGCCAGAACTGAACATGTGGTGTCAGCAAGAAAAACATTTTTTTTTTTTTTGCAAGCTTCTGAGATGCTTAGATCAATGTTTTACCCAGCATACCCAACATAGCCTATCCTATTCTGATACATCTGGCCTGAGAAAATATCAAATGCACAGGATATAGAAAGAAAAACTATGCCAATTATGTTTTCAGTTGTTGAGCTTTATTCCAATTAACTGTGTCATCCATTAACAATGGAACACCTAATTTCCACAAACAAGCATTTGGAAATCTGTTTCTTTTATTATTACAAACCCCAGAAATAAGTGGACACAACATTAAACTCACAGGATTAATTTAAATTCTTGTTCAAGTTATTGATATTGAAGAACTGAAACATGACCACAGCATTGCTTCAGAAAAGCAAGTGAAAATTTTGACACAACTTATTCTTCCTAGCAATATGACTCCAAACTTAGAGCTATCCTGAGCCCAAAAGGAATGATCTCTTGGTCTCAATGCTCCTGAAACACTGTAGGCATCTGAGTTTTCCAGATTTAATTATAACAAATATGATTATTATCCTTTTTATTAAGGGTAAAGAGAGAATATAATTTTACATAGAAAACAACATTAAGGGGAGACAAGATGGCAGGGAAGTAGAAGGAGGCGCCGTTTCAACCTGTACCCTAAAGTGAGCTGATTACCTACCAAAGAACTCCGATCACCCATGAAATCAGCCTGAGATCAGAATTATACACGTCTGGATCTCTACAGGGACAGAAGATGCCAGTGGGCAGGTAAAGCAGAGTGGGAAAATCAGACTGATATCAGAAGATAAACAAAAGGGGGAGGGAGGATTGAGAGGAGTCAAGATGGCGGAGAAGTAGCAGGCTGAGACTACTTCAGGTAGCGGGAGATCAGCTAGATAGCTTATCTAAAGATTGCAAACACCTACAAATCCAACGGGAGATCAAAGAGAAGAACAGCAACTCTAGAAACAGA
>NW_019154171.1:862347-872408 GCF_002288905.1 Enhydra lutris kenyoni | reverse complement strand
GGGGGGGGGGGGGAGGGAGCCACCAGAGGCAACTGATTGGAAAGTAATACCCCAATACGAGAGTGCCCTGCATCTGGGGACCAGCATTAACTTGGAGACCGGTTGAAAGCACTCCAAAAGAGCAAAGGATCATTGTGGGGGGGGGGATTGTGGGAATTGGGGCGACTAGGGACAGGGGCTTAAGTCCCGGGACCCAGGACAGCTTCCCCTGGAGCTGAGCCAGAGAGAGTGCAGTGGAGAAACCAGGTCTTGGTCCCTGAGCTGCCAGCGCACCCGAGAACGAGTGGGGTCCAGCTCCTGTGAGGGGCTAGGATCCTTGCCAGATGGCAGAACTCCAAGCCATGCTAACAACAGAGCCTGAGATGCGCGTGCCCCTCACCTTCCCCTGAGAGAGGTGCGCGAAGGCCCAGCTTGGTGCTCTCAGACCCCAGCCCTGCTATCAGAGCCTGGGACGAGTGCACGCTACCCACACCCTCCCCTGAGAGAGGGGCGCGCAAGCCCAGTGCTCTTAGACCGAGAAAGACCAGGCACTCCCAACTAGGGCCAGCAGGAAAATCTCAGTGTGCAATCGCTGCTTGGAACCTCTCTGGCAGTCTGGAGCTGCCCAGACAGCCGCCACTGCCATGGTTTTGGGTACAAGCAGAAGATCCTGCATCCCCAGGGACTGCGACTTGGAACCTGCTCTGCCAGCGGCCAAGGGGGAATTTAGATGGGCTCTGCAGCACCCACAGGGGACCAGACTGAGGCTTCTCTCTGAGAGGGAGGTCAGGGTGCAGTTTGCTTTCCTCTAAACCTACAAAAACCATCAAAAGCGGTCAGGGCGAGAGAAAAAAAAAAAAGTGAACAAACATAAAAACCACCAGAGAACAAAAGCCTGAAAAAAACGGTTTCCTCAGAGCCCACCCCCTTGAGGGGGGCGGGAGGACTTAACTCGGGGAACATCATTGACTGAAAACCCACGTGGCAGGCCCCTCCCCCAGAAAACCAACCAGGAAAGGAAAAAAAAAAAAAAAAACTACAAGAGAACAACCACCACTACTTCATAGGACAACTTTTATTTTTAACTCGTTCCCACTATTCTGGTTCATTTTTTTTTTTATATGTAGATAAATTTTTAACCTATTTACCATCACAGTGAGATATTCAGTACATCAAATTCCATAATAACCTTCTAACCTGAACTTTTTGATACATGCACCTGTGTTTTTCTTTTGCATTTCTATTTTTTTAATTTTTTGTAAATTTTAATTCAGTTTAGTTTATTCCTTTTTTATTTTTATTTCCTAATATTCATATAGAGTTAAACTTCAAGGTAATCCCCTTTCCCTAATCAATGCTACCCCTATAGGTAAACCAATTTTTAATCTCCCTTTATCTTAGGAAAGTTGAGTCCTTTAACAAAGATATCAAGAAACATCCAGGAAGAATCAAAACAACCTTCCTCCCCAACACTGAGAATTTATAACCACTTTCCCATCTTTTTCTTCTGCCAGTCTTTCTGTATTTTTGTGTTTGTCCTGATAGCATATAAATCTTATACTTGGGGTTCTTTTTGACGAGGTTCTTCCTTTATTTGCATATATTTTTTTTTTTTCCCTCTTGTCATATACTTTTTTCAGTCTTTTTGCCTGTCTGTTTTTGTTTGTATACTTCATCAATCTTACCTTGGGGCCTATTTGGGCTGAACCTTCTCTTTTATCTTCCCCATTTTTCCTCTCTCTCTCTCTCTCTCTCTCTCTCTTTCTTTTTTTTTTCTTTTTTCTCTCGTTTGGGTGGGGAATCCTGATTGCTCAGAAGAGTTCCAGGGTGCACTTGACTGCACCACGGTCGATACATCCAGCTACATCCGTTCAGTTATCTCTCACCAAAATGACCAGGAGGAGGAATGCCCAACAGAAGAAAAATACAGAGGATGGGCCTTCTGCAACAAGCTAATGGCTATCAACATGGACAATATGTCGGAAAGAGAATTCAGGCTAACAATTATCCAGGCAATAGCTAGGTTGGAGAAAGCCATGGATGTCCAAACGGAATTGATTAGGGCAGAAATGAAAGCAACCAGGGATGATGTTCACAATGTTAGGGCAGAACTGAAAGCCACCATGGATGAGGTTCACAATGCCCTCAATGAGTTCCAATCTAATCTAAATTCTCTCAAAGCTAGGGTAACTGAGACAGAAGATAGAATTCGTGATCTGGAGGACAAACAGATAGAGAGAAAGGATCAGGAAAAAGCCTAGAACAAATAGCTTAGAAGCCACAAAAACAGAATCAGGGAAATAAATGATGCCATGAAACGTTCCAACGTCAGAATTATTGGATTCCTGAAGGGGAGGAGAAAGAAAGACGTCTAGAAGATATAGTGGAAAAAGTTCTTCATGAAAATTTTCCCAACTCGTGAATGGAACCAGCGTTCATGTACTAGAGGCCGAACAGACTCCACCCAAGATTATAGATTCCAAAAAAAAATCAAGGCACCTGAGAGTCTAACTGAGGAATCATATTTTTAGATACAAACTCTTGAAAGCTGCTAGGACAAGGAGGAAAACCCATCAGAATAACATCAGACCTGTCCACAGAGACCTGGCAAGCCAGAAAGGGCTGGCACGATATATTCAGGGCACTAAATGAGAAGGACATGCAGCCAAGAATACTTTATCCAGCAAGACTGACATTCAAAATGGATGGAGAGATAAAGAGTTTCCAAAACCGGCAAGGCTTAAAAGACTATGCAACCACCAAGCCGACACTGCAGGAAATATTAAGGGGGGTTCTATAAAAGAGGAAAAATCCTAAGAATAGCATTGAACAGAAATATAGAGACAATCCTCAGAAAGAAAGACTTCAAGAGTAACACGATGTCAATAAAAACGTATCTATCAATAATCACTCTCAATGTGAATGGCCTAAATGCGCCCATAAAATGACACAGGGTTGCAGATTGGATAAAACGACAGGATCCATCCATATGTTGTCTACAAGAGACCCATTTTGAACCTAAAGATACATCCAGACTGAAAGTGAAGGGACGGAGAAGCATCTTTCATGCCAATGGGCCTCAAAAGAAGGCCAGGGTAGCGATTCTCATATCAGATAAATTAGATTTTAAACTAAAGACTGTAGTCAGAGATACAGAAGGATACTAATCATTCTTAAAGGGACTATCCACCAAGATGATCTAACAATTGTAAATATCTATGCCCCCAATATGGGAGCAGCCAATTACATAAGAAAACTATTAATGAAGATAAAGAGTCATACTGATATGAATACATTAGTAGTAGGAGATCTTAACATGCCTCCCTCAGAAATAGATCATCGAAGCAGAAAATCAATAAAGAAATAAGAGCATTGAATGACACATTGGACCAGATGGACCTCATAGATATATACAGAACATTCCACCCTAAAACAACAGAATACTCATTCTTCTCAAGTGCACATGGAACCTTCTCAAGAATAGACCATATACTGGGTCACAAATCAGGACTCAACCAATACCAAAAGACTGAGATTATTCCCTGCATATTCTCAGATCACATTGCATTGAAACTGGAGCTCAATCACAAGGAAAAGTTTGGAAGGAATTCAAATACCTGGAAGCTAAAGACCACCTTGCTTAAGAATGCTTGGATCAACCAGGAGATCAAAGAAGAACTGAAACAATTCATGGAAACCAATGAGAATGAAGACATTTTGGTCAAAAACCTATGGGATACAGCAAAGGCGGTCCTAAGGGGGAAATACATAGCCATCCAAGCCTCCCTCAAAAAAATTGAAAAATCCAGAATACACCAGCTGTCTCTACACCTTAAAGAACTGGGGAATCAACAACAAATCAAACCAACTCCACACATAAGAAGGGAAATAATCAAGATTAGAGCAGAGATCAATGAGATACCAGAGATACAGCAGAACGTATCAATGAAACTAGAAGCTGGTTTTTTGAAAGCATCAATAAGATCGATAAACCATTGGCCACACTAATCCAAAAGAAAAGAGAGAAAGCCCAAATTCATAAAATTGTGAATGAAAAGGGAGAGATCACAACTCACACCAAGGAAGTAGAAACAATCATCAGAAGTTATTATCAACAGTTATATGCCAATAAGCTAAGCAACCTAGATGAAATGGATGCACTCCTGGAAAACTATAAACTTCCAATATTGAACCAGGAAGAAATTGACAACCTGAATAGACCGATATCTAGTGAGGAGATTGAAGCAGTGACCAAAAACCTCCCAAAAAACAAGAGCCCAGGACCTGACGGATTCCCTGCGGAATTCTACCAAACGTTCAAAGAAGAAATAACACCTATTCTCCTGAAGCTGTTTCAAAAAATTGAAGCTGAAGGAAAACTTCCAGACTCTTTCTATGAAGCCAGCATTAGCCTGATCCCCAAACCAGGCAAAGACCCTACCAAAAAGGAGAATTTCAGACCAATATCACTGATGAATATGGATGCTAAGATTCTCAACAAGACCCTAGCAAACAGGATCCAACAGCACATTAAAAAGATTATCCACCATGACCAGGTGGGATTCACTCCTGGGCTACAAGGATGGTTCAACATTGGCAAATCAATCAATGTGATAGAACAAATCAAGAGAAGAGAGAAGAACCACATGGTCCTCTCAATTGATGATGAAAAGGCACTTGACAAAATCCAGCATCCGTTCCCAATTAAAACGCTTCAAAGTATAGGGATAGAGGGAACATTCCTGAACTTCATCAAATCTATCTATGAAAGACCCACAGCAAATAGCATCCTCAATGGGAAAAAGCTTGCAGCCTTCCTGTTGAGATCAGGAACACGACAAGGATGCCCACTCTCACCACTCTTGTTCAACATAGTATTAGAAGTCCTAGCAACAGCAATCAGACAACAAGGAGAAATAAAAGGTATCCAAATTGGCAATGAAGAAGTCAAACTCTCTCTCTTTGCAGATGACATGATTCTTTATATGGAAAACCCAAAAGACTCTACCCCCAAACTACTAGAACCCATACAGCAATTCAGCAATGTGGCAGGATACAAAGTCAATGTACAGAAATCAGTGGCTTTCTTATACACTAACAATGAAAATACAGAAAGGGAAATTAGAGAATCGATTCCATTTACTATAGCACCAAGAACCATAAGCTACCTGGGAATAAGCCTAACCAAAGAGGTAAAGGATCTGTACTTGAGGAACCACAGAACACTCATGAAAGAAATTGAAGAGACACAAAAAGATGGAAAATCATTCCCCGTTCATGGATTGGAAATATAAAGATTGTTAAAATGTCTATACTGCTGAGAGCAATCTTAACTTTCAATGCCATCCCAATCTAAATTCCCCCAGCATTCCTCAAAGTGCTGGAACAAGCAATCTTAAAATTTTTATGGAACCAGAAAAGACCCCAAATCACTAAGGAAATATTGAAAAAGAAAAACAAAGCTGGGGTCATCACGTTGCCTGATTTCAAGCTTTACTACAAAGCTGTGATCACCAAGACACCATGGTACTGGCACAAAAACAAACACACAGACCAGTGGAACAGAGTAGAGAGCCCAGATATGGACCCTCAACTGTATGGTCAAATAATCTTTGACAAGGCAGGAAACAATATCCAGTGGAAGAAAGAGAGTCTCTTCAATAAATGGTGCTGGGAAAATTGGACAGATATGTATAGAAGAATGAAACTTGAATGAAGTAGGAATCTATCAAAATCCTAGAGAAGAACATAGGCAATAATCTCTTCAACATCAGCCACAGCAACTTCTTCCAAGACACATCTCCAAAGAGAAAAGAAACAAAAGCAAAAAAGCAAAAATGATGGGGGCGCCTGGTTGGCTCAGTGGGTTAAATCCTCTGCCTTCTGCTCGGGTCATGGTCCCAGGGTCCTGGGATCAAGCCCTGCATTGGGCTCTCTGCTCAGCAGGGAGCCTGCTTCCTCCTCTCTCTCTCTCTGCCTATCTCTCTGCCTACTTGTGGTCTCTGTCTGTCAAATAAAATAAAATTTTTTAAAATAGCAAAAATGAACTTTTGGGACTTCATCAAGATCAAAAGCTTCTGCACAGCAAAGAAAACAGTCAACAAAACAAAGAGGCAACCCATGGAGTGGGAGAAGATATTCACAAATGACACTACAGAAGAAGGGCTGATATCTAAGATCTGTAAAGAACTCCTCAAATTCAACATATACAAAACAGATAATCATGTCAAAAAATAGGCAGAAGACATGAAAAGACACTTCTCCAATGAAGACATACAAATGGCTAACAGACACGTGAAAAAAAAAATGTTCATCATTAGCCATCAGGGAGATTCAAATCAAAACCACATTGAGATACTACCTTACACCAGTTAGAATGGCCAAATCAGCAGGACAGGAAACAAGTGTTGGAGATGATGTGGGGAAAGGGGAACCCTCTTACATTGTTGGTGGGAATGCACATTGGTGCAGCCACTTTGGAAAACAGTGTGGACATTCCTCAAAAAATTAAGAATAGAGCTACCCTATGACTCTGCAATTGCACTACTGGGTATTTATCCCAGGGATACAGATGTGGTGAAAAGAAGGGCCAACTGTACTGCAATGTTGATAGCAGCAATGGCCACAATCGCCAAACTGTAGAAAGAGCCTAGATGCCCATCAACAGACAAATGGATAGGGAAGATATGGTCCATATTTACAATGGAATATTATACCTCCATCAGAAAGGATGAAAACCCATCTTCTGTATCAACATGGATGGGAGTGGACGAGATGATGCTGAATGAAAAAAGTCAAGAAAAGAGAGTCAATTATCATATGGTTTCACTTACTTGTGGAGCATAAGGAATAAAACAGAGGACATTGGGAGAAGGAGAGGAAAGGGAATGGAGGGAAATCGGAGGGGGAGACGAACCATGAAAGACTGTGGACTCTGAGAAACAAACTGAGGTTTTTGGAGGGGAGGAGGGCGGGGAGTTAGGAGAGCCTGGGGGTGGGTACTAAGGAGGGCAAGTATTGCATAGAGCATGGGTATGGTGCAAAAACGAATCTTGGAACACTGAAAAATGTAAAATAAAATTTAAAAATATATATTAAAATATCTGGTAAACAGATATTAAAAAAAAAAGAAAACTTCTTAACAAATTTTCACTGAGCCACTATAGACTTAAACCCATGTGCCCCAAGAAGGCTGCTTTTCTGGGATAGAACTGAACATAGAAGGAGACATGGGCCATCTGTTGATGACTTGGCCTCTTCTTTTTGCTGTATACACAATGGAGTCAAGCCTCTGTGTAACTGCATTTCTGGGACAGAACGGAGTAGGGGACTGAGTCACACACAGATAGCTCAAAACCTGGCTGCAACTTTTCACTGAGTCTTACAATAAACTCTCACCTCTTTGTGCAAACTGTGCAACTGCTTTTCTGGGACAGGATTATGTTGGGCTCACTGCGAGGCTCTCCTCTGGGGGCGGGGAGTGGATCTTCACCTTGCCAGACCCTTTACAATTTGGAAGGTTGAATCCCTGCCACTGGCCAGAGATAAAATATAGTAGATCTGTGGTGCCAGGCACACCAAGGGCCCAGGAACAGACAGGTTAAAGGCAGGGAACAAATGAAATCCTGGGACACAGGACATTGCTTTTCTGTGAGGACCTCCTGAACAGTCCAGGAATTCCCATCCCCAAGGACAAGAGAGTGGGGTGACGCCATATTCTTCCTCAACCATTCTTCTCTCCCACTGCCCATCCGCAAAGAAGGATTTCAGAGAGAACTACAGTGCCTCCAGTGGAAGCTGGAGTCCCCTACACTAAAACCCACCCCCGCCCCCCACACCTGGAAGGAGCATCTATACAAGGGAAAGTCCACTTATGAACTAGCCCAGTCAGCCTCACCTTCAGAAGACCAGCATAAATCCCCACAGGTACAAGTCCACTTATTAAAAAATGCTCCAAAACACCAGCTTCTGGTGAAAAAAAAAATGAGGCTTGCTCTGTGTTTTGTTTTGTTTTTTTCTTAAATTTTTTTCAATGTTTGAACTTTTCGTTCTGTTTTTTTTTTTTTTTTTAATCTTTTATTTTGTTTCTTTTATCTTTTCTCTTTATCTTTTTTTGGACCAGAATGATAATTTTTTGTTCATTTGTTGATTTCTTTGCGTCCTTCTCTTATTTTTCAAATCAGACTATTTATATTTTTTTTCTCTTTTCCTCTTTCCTACTCTTTTTTCTTTCTTTCCTTTTCATTCCCTGGAACCAGGCAACAGTTCTCTGGAGTTTTTTGCGTGTTTTTTGGTTGTTGTTGTTTTTTTCTTTTTCATTTCTATTCCTTTTCCTTTTCTCTTATTTTGGGTCTTCTTGTTTTTCTTTTTTCCAGGATTTTCTTAACAAACAAAGCACACCAGTTAAAGATCCAAACACTCCCCACTACAAGTGTGGAGGACCTCTGTAGAGTACAGCCACCAGGAAAGGCAAGCAAAATGTAACAACAGAGTGTACTCAATGTACACCAGAAACACTTCCAGAAGTTTTTGCTGTTGTTACTGTTGTTTTCTTTTCTTTCTTCCTTTATTTTCTGGACAATATAATAAGACAGAAAAATTCACCCCAAAAGAAAAAACAGAAAGTAAGTCTCACTGCCAATGATTTAATCATACAGATATAAGCAAGATGTCTGAACTAGAATTTAAAGTAATGATTATAATGTGGGTAGGGAGAGGGTGGTTGGGTTATGGACATTGGGGAAGGTATGTGCTATGGTGAGTGCTGTGAAGTGTGTAAACCTGGCTATTCACAGACTGTACCCCTGGGGCTAATGATACATTATATGTTAATAAAAAATTTAAAAATGTATCACACCAATATCACTGATGAATATGGATGCTAAGATTCTCAAAAAGGTCCTAGCAAATAGATTCCAACAGCACATTAAAAAGATTATCCACATGAACAGGTGGGATTCATCCCTGGGTTGCAAAGATGGTTCAACATTCGCAAATCAATGAGATGGAACGAATCAATAAAAGAAGGGAGAAGAACTACATGGTCTTCTCAATTGATGCAGAAAAAGCATTTGACAAGATCCAGCATCCGTTCCTGATTAAAACGCTTCAAAGTATAGGGATAAAGGGAACATTCCTGAACTTCATCAAATCTATCTATGAAAAACCCACAGCAAATAGCATCTTCAATGGGAAAAAGTTCACAGCCTTCCCTTTGAGATCAGGAACATGACAAGGATGCCCACTCTCACCACTCTTGTTCAACATAGTATTAGAAGTCCTAGCAATAGCAATCAGACAACAAAGAGAAATAAATGTTTCCAAATTGGCAATGAAGAAGTCAAACTCTCTCTCTTCGCAGATGACATAATACTTTATATGGAAAACCCAAAAGACTCCACCCCCAAACTACTAGAACTCATACAGCAATTCAGTTATGTGACAGAATACAAAGTCAATGGACAAAAATCAGTTGCTTTCGTATACACTACAAATGAAAGCACAGAAAGGGAAAGAGAATTGATTCCATTTACTATGGCACCAAGAACCATAAGACACCTGGGAATAAACCTAACCAAAGAGGTAAAGGATCTGTACTCGAGGAACTACAGAACACTCATGAAAGAAATTGAAGAAGACACAAAAAGATGGAAGACTATTCCATGCTCTTGGATCGGAAGAATAAACATTGTTAAAATGTCTATACTGCCTAGAACCATCTATACTATTAATGGCATTCTGATCAAAATTCCACCAGTATTCTTCAAAGACCTGGAGCAAACAATCCTAAAATTTCTATGGTATCAAAAGAGACCCCAAGTTGCTAAGGAAATGTTGAAAAAGAAAAATAAAACTGGGGATATCACATTACCTGATTTCAAGCTTTACTACAAAGTTGTGATCACCAAGACAGCATGGTACTGGCATAAAAACAGACACATAGACCAGTGGAACAGAGTAGAGAGCCCAGATATGGACCCTCAACTCTATGGGCAAATAATCTTCGACAAAACAGGAAAAAATACACAGTGGAAAAAAGACAGTCTCTTCAATAAATGGTGCTGGGAAAATTGGACAGCTAT
>NW_019154171.1:860776-862247 GCF_002288905.1 Enhydra lutris kenyoni | reverse complement strand
TAGTGGAACAGAGTAGAGAGCCCAGATATGGACCCTCAACTCTATGGGCAAATAATCTTCGACAAAACAGGAAAAAATACACAGTGGAAAAAAGACAGTCTCTTCAATAAATGGTGCTGGGAAAATTGGACAGCTATATGTAGAAGATTGAAACTCGACCGTTCTCTTACACCGTACACAAAAATAAACTCAAAATGGATAAAAGACCTCAACGTGAGACAGGAATCCATCAGAATCCTCGAGGAGAACATAGGCAGTAACCTCATCGATATCAGCCACAGCAACTTCTTTCAAGATATGTCTCCAAAGGCAAGGGAAACAAAAGCCAAAATAAACTTTTGGGACTTCATCAAAATCAAAAGCTTCTGCACAGCAAAGGAAACAGTCAACAAAACAAAGAGGCAACCCATGGAATGGGAGTAGATGTTTGCAAATTACAGTACAGACAAAAGATTGATATCCAGGATCTATAAAGAACTCCTCAAACTCAACACACACAAAACAGATAATCATATAAAAAAATGGGCAGAAGATATGAACAGACACTTCTCCAATAAGGACATACAAATGGCTATCAGACACATGAAAACATGTTCATCATCACTAGCCATCAGGGAGATTCAAATGAAAACCACCTTGAGATACCACCTTTCACCAGTTAGAATGGCCAAAATTAGCAAGACAGGAAACATGTGTTGGAGTGGATGTGGAGAAAGAGGAACCTCTTACACTGTTGGTGGGAATGCAAGTTGGTGCAGCCACTTTGGAGAACAGTGTGGAGATTCCTCAAGAAATTAAAAATAGAGCTTCCCTATGACCCTACAATTGCACTACTGGGTATTTACCCCAAAGATACCGATGTAGTGAAAAGAAGGGCCATCTGTACCCCAATGTTTATAGCAGCAATGGCCACGGTTGCCAAACTGTGGAAAGAACCAAGATGCCCTTCAACGGATGAATGGATAAGGAAGATGTGGTCCATATACACTATGGAGTATTATGCCTCCATCAGAAAGGATGAATACCCAACTTTTGTAGCAACATGAATGGGACTGGAAGAGATTATGCTGAGTGAAATAAGTAAAGCAGAGAGAGTCAATTATCATATGGTTTCACTTATTTGTGGAGCATAACAAATACCATGGAGGACATGGGGAGTTAGAGAAGTCAGTTGGGGGAAATTGGAAGGGGAATTGAACCATGAGAGACTATGGACTCTGAAAAACAATATGAAGGGTTTGAAGAGGTGGGGGCGTGGGAGGTTGGGGGAACCAGGTGGTGGGTATTAGAGAGGGCAGGGACAGCATGGAGCACTGGGTGTGGTACAAAAACAATGAATACTGTTATGCTGAAAACAAATTTTAAAAAGGATTATAAAAATTAAAAAAAAAAGCTTCAAAGTATACGGATAGAGGGAACATTCCTGAACCTCATGAAATCTATCTATGAAAGACCCACAGCAAATAGCATC
>NW_019154171.1:848550-857776 GCF_002288905.1 Enhydra lutris kenyoni | reverse complement strand
GGTGAACCATGAGAGACTATGGACTCTGAAAAACAATCTGAGGGGTTGAAGTGGCAGGGGGTGGGAGGTTGGGGGAACCATGTGGTGGGTATTAGAGAGGGCACGGATTGCATGGAGCACTGGGTGTGGTGCAAAAACAAGGAATACTGTTATGCTGAAAATTTTAAAAAAAGAAAATTAAAAGTAATGATTATAAAGATACTACCTGGACTTTAAAAAAGCATAGATGACACTAGATAATCTCTTACTGTAGAGTTAAAAGAACTAAAATCAATCTAGTCCAGCCAAAATAAAATATTTTATTACCAAGTTGTAGTCCCAAACGGAGATCATAAAAATGAGGATGAATGAGTCAAAAGTGTGAATGCATATTATAGAATATAAAATGATTGAAAATAAGGAAACAGAATAGAAGATGGAAAGAAAACTATAAGATCACAAAGGTAGGTTAGGGAACTCAGTGATGCCATAAAGAGAAATGGCACCCATAGTTTACGAGTCCAAGAAGACGAGGAGTGCGGTGGGAGAGGGGCAGAAGATTTATTTGAACAAATTACAGTTGAGAATTTCCCTGTTCGGGGAAGGAAACAGGCATTCAAGTCCAGGAAGCACAAAGAACCCCTCTCAAAATCAAAAAAAATAGGCCAAAATATCAACGTATTACAGTGAAGCTTGCAAATTACACAGATAAAGAGAAAATCCTGAAACAAGCTCAGAAAAAGAGGTCCTTAATCTACAAGTGTAGATACATAAAGCTGGCAGCAGATCTGTTGTCCACAGAAACCTGGCAGGCCAGAAAGGACAGGCATGATAGAGTCAAAGTGTTAATGGGAAAACTATGCAGCCAAGAATACTTTATCTAACAAGACTGTCATTCAGAATGCAAGGAGAGATAAAGAGTTTCTAGGACAAACAAAAACTAAAGGAGTTCATAAACACTAACCTCACCTCTGTAAGAAATATTAATGGGGATCCTGGGATCAGAAAGAGATCCCAAAAGTAATAAAGATCAGAAAGGAACAGAGACAATAAAAAACTATGACTTTACAGTTTATACAATGGCACAAAAATCATATCTTTCAATGATTATTTTGAATGCAAATAGACTAAATGCTCCAACCAAGAGAACACAGAATATCAGAATAGATTAAAAAAAAAAATAAGATCCATTGATATGCTGCTTACAAGAGACTCATTTTAGACCCAAAGAAAACTCCAGATTGAAAGTTAGTGGGGGAACACCTGGGTGGCTTGGTGGGTTAAAGCCTCTGCCTTCAGCTCAGGTCATGATCCCAAGGTCCTGGGATTGAGCCCCACATCAGGATTTCTGCTTGGCGGGGAGCCTGCTTCCTCCTCTCTCTCTCTGCCTGCCTCTCTGTCTACTTGTGATCTCTCTGTCAAATAAATAAATAAAATCTTTTAAAAAAAAGAAAGTTAGTGCTAATGCTAATGAACATGAAAATAAATCTGGAGTGGCATCTTAAATCAGATAAACCAGATTTTAAACCTAAGACTGTAATAAGAGATTAAAAAAAAGGACACTACATCATAATAGAAGGCTTTATCCAACAAGAAGTTCTGGGGCGCCTGGGTGGCTCAGTGGGTTAAGCCTCTGCCTTCGGCTCAGGTTATGATCCCAGGGTCCTGGGATCGAACCCCGCATCAGGCTCTCTGCTCAGCTTCCCAGCTCTGCTTGCTTCCCTCCTCTTTCTCTTCCTGCCTCTCTGCCTGCTTGTGATCTGTCTGCCAAATAAATAAATAAAATTTAAAAAAAAAGTTCTAACAATTGCAAATATTTATGCCCCAACTTGGGAGCAGCCAAATATATAAACCAATTAAAATTAAAATCAAAGAAAATTACAGATGATAATACAGTAAGAGTGGGGACATTAATATCCCACCACAGCAACATACAGGTCATCTAAGCAGAGAATTAACAAGGTAACAAGGGCTTTGAATGAAACACTGGACCAGACAGACTTAACAGATATATTCAAAGCATTTCACCCTAAAGCAACAGAATATACATTCTTCTCAAAAGTACATAAAACATCCTCCAGAATAGATCACATACTGGGTCACAAATCAGGTTTCAACTGGTATAAAAAGACTGAGATCAGACCATGTGTATTTTCAGACGACAATGTTATGAAATTTGAAGTCAACCACAAGAAGAAATTTGGGAGGACCACAAATACATGGAGGTTAAAGAACATCCTACTAAAGTATGAATGGGGGGGGGGTGCCTGGGTGGATCAGTGGGTTAAAGCCTCTACCTTCAGCTCAAGTCATGATCTCAGGGTCCTGGGATCGAGCCTCACATCAGGTTCTCTGCTCAGTGGGGAGCCTGCTTCCCCCTCTCTCTCTGCCTACCTCTCTGCCTACTTGTGATCATTCTCTCCCTCTCTCTGTGTCAAATAAATAAATAAATAAAAGAATAAATGGGTCAACCAAGAAATTAAAGAAGAATTTTAAAAATACACAGAAACAAATGAAAATGAAAACACAACTGTTCAAAACATTTGGGATGCAACAAAGGTGGTCCTAAAAGAGAAGTATCTAACAATACAGGCCTTTCTCAAGAAGTCAGAAAAGTCACAAATACATGACCTAAAGAGCAGCAAATAAAGTCTAAATCCAATAGGAGAAGAGGAAATAATAAGGGTTAGAGCAGAAATCGATGAAATAAAAACCAAAAGAGCAGTAGAACAGATGAATAAAACTAGAAGATGGTTTCTTGAAAGAATTAATAAGATTGATAAACCCCTAGCCAGACTTATCAAAAAAAGAGAAAGATCCAAAAAAAAAATAAAGTCATGAATGAAAGAGAAGAAATCACAACCAACAACCAAGAAATACAAATAATTTTAAGAACATATTATGAGTACTATATGTCAACAAATTAAGTAATCTGGAAAAAATGGATGCATTCCTAGAGTTGTATAAACTAACAAAACTGAAAGAGGAAGAAATAGAAAGCCTGAACAGACCTATAACCAGCAAGGAAAGTGAAGCAGTAATCAAAAATCTCCCAACAAATGAATCCAGGGCCAGATGGCTTCCCAGGGGAATTCCACCAAACATTTAAAGAAGAATACCTATTCTTCTGAAACTGTTCCAAAAAATAGAAATGGAAGGAAAACTTCCAAACTCATTTTATGAAACCAGCATTATCTTAATCCCAAAACCAGACAAAGACCCCACCAAAAAGGATAATTACAGACCAATATCCCTAATGAACATGGATTCAAAAATTCTCACCAAAATACTAACCAATAGGATTCAACAGTACATTAAAAAGATTATTCACCATGACCAAGTGGGATTTATTCCTGGGCTGTAAGGTTGGTTCAACAACTGCATATCAATCAGTGTGATACACTATATAAATAAAAGAAAGTACTAGAACCATATGATCTTATCAATAGATGCAGAAAAAGCATTTTATAAAGTACAGCATCCTTTCTTGATTAAAACTCTTCACAGTGTAGGATAGAGGGAACATACTTCCCTCAATATCATAAAAGCCATTTATGAAAAGCCCACAGGGAATATCACTCTCAATGGGGAAAAACGGAGAGCTTTTCCTCTAAGGTCAGGAACACAGCAGGGATGTCCACTATCACCACAGCTGTTCAACAAAACACTAGAAGTCCTAGCCTCAGCAATCATACAACAAAAAGAAATAAAAGGCATCCAAATCAGCAAAGAAATGTTAAGGGCCTGGTTGGCCAGAGGGAGTCATTTTGTATTTATGTAGTGAACTTAGATTGACCCCACCCCTACCAGAGGAAATTACTTGCAAAGCCTAGATACAAGGGCAGGTCAGGCCAGGTGAACACATCCAATCAGTGGGGCGCGCATATATCTACTAGGCTAAATTGAAATTCAATTGGCCACCTGTGTGTTACCTAGCAGTTTTTTCTGTGTGTGGCAGACCTAGCATGACCATGCAGTTTTCTCTGTGTATTGCAAGCTCATCGGCCACTGTGTATAGCCTGGCTAAACTACCTCTATAAAAGTTAGTCCGTGAGGCTGGGAGGCGTCGCCTCTTTGCAAGAGATGGCCCTGACCAGTCAGTTTGATTCCTGATGCTTGGAGCGAAATAAAGCTTTGCTTGACCTTCGCTTTGTATCAGCCCCACTCCTTTGATTACAGACCCTAACAGAAGTAGTCAAACTCTCTACTCTTTACAAATGACATGATACTCTATGTGCAAATCCCAAAAGACTTCACCCCATAATTGCTAGAACTCCTACAGGAATTCAGTAAAGTGGCAGGATATAAAATCAATGCCAAATTAGTTGCATTTCTATACACAAACAATGAGACAGAAGAAAGAGAAATTAAAGGGTTGGTCCCATTTACAATTGCATTAAAAACCATAAGATACCTAGGAATACACCTAACCAAAGAGGCAAAGGATCTGTACTCAGAAAATTATAGAACACTCATGAAAGAACTTGAGGAAGACACAAAAAATGGAAAAATATTCCATGCTCATAGATTGGTAGAACAATATTCTTAAAATGTCTATCCTACCTAGACCCTGAATAGTCAGAGGAATGATGAAAGTGTAAGCCAAAGTTGGTGGCATCACAATTCCAGACTTCAAGCTCTATTACAAAGCTGTCATCATCATGACAGTATGGTACTGGCACAAAAACAGACACATAGATCAATGGAACAGAATTGAGAGCCCAGAAATAGACCCTCAACTCTATGGTCAACTCATCTTCGACAAAGCAGGAAGGAATGTCCAATGGAAAAAAGACAGTCTTCAATGAATGGTGTTGGGAAAATTGGACAGCCACATGCAGAAGAATGAAACTGGACCATTTCCTTACACCACACACAAAAATAGACTCAAAATGGATGAAAGACCTCAATGTGAGAAAGGAATCCATCAAAATCCTTGAGGAGAACACAGGCAGCAACCTCTTCGACCTCAGCCTCAGAAACTTCTTCCTAGAAACATCGCCCAAGGCAAGGGAAGCAAGGGCAAAAATGAACTATTGGGACTTCACCAAGATCAAAAGCTTTTGCACAGCAAAGGAAACAGTCAATAAAATCAAAAGACAACTGTCAGAATGGGAGAAGATATTGCAAACGACATACCAGATAAAAGGCTAGTATCCAAGATCTATAAAGAACTTATCAAACTCAAAGAACAAATAATGCAATCAAGAAATGGGCAGAAGACAGAATAGACATTTCTGCAAAGAAAACATCCAGATGGCCAACAGACACATGAAAAAGTGCTCCACATCACTCGGCATCAGGGAAACACAAATCAAAACCACAATGAAATACCACCTCACATCAGTGAGAATGGCTAAAATTAATAAGTCATGAAAAGACAGATGTTGGCGAGGATACGAAGAAAGGGGAACCCTCTCCTACACTGTTGGTGGGAATGCAAGCTGGTGCAGCCACTCTGCATGGAGATTCCTCAAAAAGTTGAAAATAGAGCTACCCTATGACCCAGCAATCACACTACTGGGTATTTACCCTGAAGATACAAATGTAGTGATCCAAAGAGGCACATGCACTTGAATGTTTATAGCAACAATGTCCTCAACAGCCAAACTATGGAAAAAACCTAGATGTCCAACAACAGATGAATGAAGAAGATGTGATATATCTATCTATCTATATATAGATGTAGATATAGATATAGATATAGATTCATACACACATACACACACACACACACACACACACAATGGAATAGTATGCAACCATCAAAAGAAATGAAATCTTGCCATTTGCAATGACGTGGATGGAACTATTATAGGGTATTATGCTGACCTAAATAAGTCAATCAGAGAAAGACAATTATCATATGATATCTCTGATATGAGGGATTTGAGAGGCAGGGTGGGGTTTTTGGGGGATAGGGAAGGGAAAAATAAAACAAGATGGGATCCAGAGGGAGACAAACCATAAGAGACTCTTAATCCCACAAAACAAATTGAGGTTTGCTGAGGGTTGGGGGACGGGGGTAGGGAGAAGGTGGCTGGGTTATGGACATTGGGGAGGGTATGTGATATGCTGAGTACTGTGAAATGTGTAAGCCTGACGATTCACAGACCTGTACCTCTGGGACAAATAATATACTGTATGTTAATAAAAATAATTTAAAAATAAAAATAATAATCTATGGCAAAAAAAAAAAAAAGAGGAAAGGTCTCAGGTGGATAATCTAATCTTCCATGTTAAGGCTAAAAAAAAAAAAGGCAAACTAAACCTAAAGCAAGCAGAAGAGAGGAAATAATAAAAAATGAGTGGACATAAATCTAAGAATAGAAAAATAATAGAGATAATCAACAACCAAAAGAGCAACCAATTTGACAAACCTTTAGTTAGACTAAGAAAAGCAAGGACATTATCACAGAACTTTCTTAATTAAGATCATAACATACAGGCAAACCTCATTTTATTACACTTCATTTTATTGCATTTTGCAGACACTGCATTTTTTACAAATTGAAAGTTTGTGTCAACTGCATCCAGCAAGTCTATCAGCACCATTTTTCCAACATTATTTGCTCACTTCATGTCTCTGTGTCACATTATATTTTCACAATATTTCAAGTATTTATATTGTTATTATGCATAGTAATCTGTGACCCACTGTAACCTCAAATGATGGTTGACATTTTTAGCAATATTTTTTAAATTAAAGTGTGTACTTTTTTTAGACATAGTGCTATATTGCACATTTAACTGACTCCAGTGTAAACATAACTTTTATATGCACTGGGAAAACAAAAAATTCATTTAGCTCACTTCATTGTGATATTTCCTTTATTGCAGTGATCTGGAACTGAACCCACAATAACTCTGAGGTATGCCTGTAATGCTATGAAAAAAAAAATTTAATTTAATAACCTAGACAGAGTGGTCAAATTCCTAGAAAGACACAAACTACTGAAACTGACTGAAGAAGAAATAAAAAATCTGAATATATCTATTTGATTAGAGACTGAATTATTCACTATAAGATAAGTACTAGTGATACATACAATATGAAGTTATAGCTAACACTGCTGTATGATATATACAAAAATTGTTAAGAGAGTAAATTCTAAGAATTCTCATCACAGGAGGAAATTTTTCTTCCTTTATTCTTTTCTTCCTTCTTTTGTTTTTATTGTATCTACATGAGAAAATAAATTTTAGCTGCACTTACTGTGGTAATCATCTCACAATACACATAAATCAAACTATCATTCTGTATGCCTTAAACTTATACAGCAATGTGTCAACTCCTTCTCAATAAAATGGTGGGAGAAAGTTAAAAAAAAAAAAAGACCCCTCCCTCACACCACATGTAAAAATAATGGATTATAGACCTAAATGGAAGATCTAAAATTATAAAACACTAGAAGGAAGCAGAAGTACATATCTTCATGACCTTGGATTAAGCAATGGTTTGTTAGATATAACCCTAAAAGCACAAAGAAAAAAGAAAGAGATAAATTGAACTTCATCAAAATAAAAACTTTTGTGCTTCAAAGGACACCATTAAGGAAGCAAAAAGAAAACCCACAGAATAAAAGGGAATGTTTACTAATCATGTATCTAATGAGGGACTAGTATCCAGACTATCTGAAAAATTTACAATTCAACAACAAAAAGACAAATAAACCAGTTGAAAAATGGGTAAAGTGTTTGAATAGGCATTTCTCCAGAGAAGATACACAAATGTATTTTTCATACATGTGCTACAAGCACATGGAAAGATGCTCAATATTAGCTATTAGCCATCTCATTAATATATGAGGTACTACTTTGCACCCTAAAGAAAGGATATAATCAAGAAGATAGACAATAACAAGTGTTGGTGAGGATGTGGAGAAATTGGAACCCTCATCCAATGTTGTTGGGAATATAAAATTAAAGTTGCTATGGAGAACAGTCTATCAGTTTCTCAAAAAGTTAAGCAGAATTGCCACATGACCAAGCAATTCCACTCCTAGGTATATATATAAGAGAACTAAAAACTATATCCACACAAAAACTCATAAACAAATGTTCATAGCAGCAACATTCATAATAACCAAAAAGAGGAAAAAAACAAAATGCTCATCAATTAATAGATAAACAAATTGTGGTATAGCTTAGAAAACGGAATATTATTCAGCCATATAAAGTAATGAAGTAGTAAAACATCCTGTAATGTAGATAGATAATGAAATTATTATGCTATGACACAAAAGACCCTATGTTGAATAATTCCATTTATATAGCATGTCTATAATAGGTTTGTCCATACAAGCAGAAAGTGGAATTATAGGAGAGAGGTGCAGTGTGAGGTATGAGGGCAAATTGTGACCACTAATAGTTGTGAGGTTATTTGATGGTGAGGAAAATGTTCTGGAATTCAATAGTGGCAATTGTTACACAACTTTGTGAATACCCAAACAATGAATACGGTTACACTGAAAAGAAATAAAAATTTTTTTTAAAAAAAGAACACAAAAAAAAGAAGATTAAATTTATAGTATGTGAGTTCTAGATCTCGATTAAAAAAAAAAAAAACCTAATCCATTCTCTCTCTCTCTCTCTCCCTCTCTCTCCTTGTCTAACCTGCTCCTCTCCCTTCCTCTCCCTCACCTCTCTCCCGATTTCATTTCTTCAGTGTCATGGGGAATGGGGTAATTTTACCCATGGTAAGATTAATAAGGAAAACAGGCACTTTACTCTAATTGATTCTTAAAAGCCAAGACCTATTTGTTATATTTATTGTTATTCCAAAATAATCACGTGGACATTTATATTCATTTAAGATAAATCTTGATTAAAAACTAAGAAGGAGCTATCTAGGGATTTAAATGTTCCTATTATCAGGTTGACACAAACATCATGTAACAGTTGCCGAGTGTGTGTGTGTGTGTGTCTGTGGTACCAACCCAGGTGAGTGCCACTATTCCCTTCACTCTGCTTTGAGGCCATAGGAAGAAGAAGCCTTTTTTTGAGCATTTGACAAAATCCAGCATGCATTCCTGATTAAAACGCTTCAAAATATAGGGATAGAGGGAACATTCCTGAACTTCATCAAATCTATCTATGAAAGACCCACAGCAAATAGCATCCTCAGTGGGAAAAAGCTTGCAGCCTTCCTGTTGAGATCAGGAACACGACAAGGATGCCCACTCTCACCACTCTTGTTCAACATAGTATTAGAAGCCCTAGCAACAGCAATCAGACAACAAAGAGA